>NW_020439112.1:2060579-2121799 GCF_000699045.2 Agrilus planipennis
TTAAATTCCGTAACATAGACAGTGGGTACTCGTTTCTGACTGAATTCTGAGTTAGTGTTACTATCCCGATTTAATCACAAAATTGTATTAATAACTTTTTTCTTAAAATTTTTCACTCTTTCCCAAAATATATAGCGAATGCAATGGCTTTTTAACACCCTCTATACGACAGCAATCTGTCATCTTCCATAACTAACAAGGTAAAATTGTGTAATATAGTATGGTTTGATATTCATGGAAAAAAATAAGTCAAAATGAACAATAACCGATCTTTTTTCTTTTCACGCTTTTAAAGGCGTCGATATTTCAAGCAAAAAGAGAGACTACGTTTCTCCGATACACCGTGATAACCAAAATATTCCGAAACTCGATCAACTTCCCCAAACACCTCACTATCGAATTTGGAATGGCCCGAACTCGGTCAAAGTTCTAGGAGAAATTCCCACATAAGTACTTCAACCCAAAATTCATTGACCAATAGACAAAATACACCTATCAGTTCTCCTTGGGATTCACCACGGTCGACCTCTTCTACCAAATCTTCTCCTTTACACCCAAAACCTAATAAACCCTCATTTGCTTCCGTGGCTTTTATAAACAATGAAAGAGGGGATGGACAAGTGGCACCACCTCAATCTGGATCAATATCTCCCACCTCAAATCACAATACTAACAACAACAATCCTTCACCTCAATCTAGTACACGATCTCCCACCAACAACAGCCCCCCTTTACATCCCACCAATAACAGACCTCCCTCTCCTCAATCTAGTGTACAATCTCCCACCAACAACAATCCTCCTTCACCTCAACTTGGTACAGCATCTCCCACCAATAATAGATCTCCTTCGCCTCAATCCCCCATCAATAATAGACCTTCATCCCACGGGTCTACCACGTCACATGTCTCTAACATCCGCAACAATAAACCTTCTTCTCAATCTTCCCCTCAATCTTGGCCAAGACCTCCAGCCAATCCCCAAAGTCACCTCAAACCCATTTCTGCATCAGGGAACAAAAAACCAGAAACAGTTGACATAAACGAAGATGATGTTACGAACAGGCAACAAACCAATCCGACTGAAGATCAGGAGCTGAGGGAGTTTTCAGAAAATTTGCTTCGAAAGGAGATAAACAGTGCAATGAATACAATAACTGTCAACTACCAAGGTCAAACGACATCCAGATCTTTGAAAGATGAAGCTCCATTACCGTAAGATTATTTTGTACCATTTTCTACTAATTTAAGGTTAAGCAAGGGCTGTTATGTAGATATTTTTTATTACTATGTTCCACGACACCCAATAAAAACAAAAAATAAAGGACATCGCGAAATTATCAATATGGCGGATGTTAGACGCCATAATAGCGTGGCCTAAGAGGTGATTAACAGAAAAATAGTTTGAAAGATTGTATACAAATGAACTTTTATTAGTTTTACAGCCAATTTGTGGGTTGAGTGTTGTTTATAGTAAAATTCAGGAGTTTGGATGTTAAATTTCACTTGTTAATAATTTGTAGATTGATAGCAGTTACAAATGGAACATTCAAAATAGCAACTATTGAACTTCTAAGACCGCTATACGATAATTACATTTTGGAAACAGCACAAAACGAACACGTTACACCAATGGAAAGAGAAGAAGAAAACAAACTATTGGACGCGGTTGTCAACACTCAAGTTATGAGATTTACAAGGAACTTCTTGATCGATAAAGGTACTAATCTTTTAACGGAAATGCAATCAGAATTTAGGAAGAACCAAAACAAATACCTGTCCTCCACTTGTTTATATTGGATAAACAAAGTTAATTGAATTTGTGTTCCAAATAATTTTACAAAAATTTAATCTTTACTTTAATATTTTCAAAATTTTTAATTCACCGGATTCAGGATGTTATTTAAAAAAAATAACATTTCAAAAATAATAAATTAAATAACGGAAACACGTAATTAACAAGACACACAGCATATAATGTTTTTATGTACACATACTGCGTTTTCTTTTAGGGAAAATTGGAAAAGATCCGAAAGAGTTCAGAGATTATTTGAAACAAATCTGGTTTACAATGTACTCCAGGGGCAAAGGTAAAATTGGATCAAGTGGTTTCGAACATGTGTTTCTAACAGAAATAAGAGACAGTCAGATTTCCGGATTACACAATTGGCTGTACTTCTACGAAGAAGAATCCAGAGGAAACGCCGACTATTTAGGATATATGAGGAAAATTGAATTTGGAAATGTATGTAAAATAATCTTTTATTGTGTTTAACCATGACAGATAGTTGATTTTTCAAAATAGGCCTCATTATGTGTTTTAATCTCATTTTTATTTTTCGGTGTTCTTTATTTCGTTGGGCGATCGTACTTTCGGTTGTTCCTATGTAAACTTTTCTACAAAGATATAGAATCTTCTAAACTTTATAGTGTGGTAGTTTAGTTTTTAAGGTCTGTGCGATCATTTTCGGGGGCTTGAAGAAGTAAACTACAAAGCTCACGAAACATCAGAATAAAATAAAGTCCAAAAGCTCAAGAGCAATAGAACGAGTACCCACTATCGATTATTTTAAAACCTAAACTTATTAAAAATATTCTACATCACACAATTAACAATTACTTATTTTTTTTTGTATTTCCTCTCTAGAAAGGATCAATTTTGAAATTCCACTTTAAATTCCGTAACATAGACAAGCNCTAAACTTATTAAAAATATTCTACATCACACAATTAACAATTACTTATTTTTTTTTGTATTTCCTCTCTAGAAAGGATCAATTTTGAAATTCCACTTTAAATTCCGTAACATAGACAAGCCTGTTGGCAGTATGTTCATTGGTACGAGTCCCGAATTCGAAATGGCCCTTTATACGACATGTTTTGCCCTAAGGGCGAATCGCATCTGCCCTCTACAACTAGACGGGAAGAGGTTCATAATAAGGACGTACAGCATGCGGTACAGAGGAAAGGAGAACATTGGAAGTGCTTTTCCAGAAATTTAAGGATTATTACATAATGATAATTCCCTGCATCAATTTTTATTCTACTATGGAATAAAATATAGATTTTTTTTCACATTTGGAATACCTATCTGTATGTGTAAACTGTAACTAACTTAAGTTACTAATTAGGTACCTAAGTACAATTTGTATTTTAAGTAAATTATAAAAATATTTATGCATTTCTTTTACGAATAGTTTAGGTTTAGAACAATAAAAATTGGTTTACTGAATGATTTTGGTCAATTTTTAAATCTTTTAGGTACAGACCATCTTACCGCTCATACGTATTAAAATGCATTTTGTACTAAATTCAAAAATTGTACTACAACATTACACCTCAAATAATCAATCAGATTTTGAAAAGTGATCATAATCGACTGTAAATGCATTAACAGTATTTCAACTTTAAATACAACTCTTAATACTGCTCTCATTTTTCAATTTCAGATTGAAATTAAAATAAAATATAGGCAGTTCTGATTTTGGGTGCAAGAAAAAATCAAATAAGTAATAATTCGACATGCTATAGTTTTTTTTTTCAAGTTTTCTTTTCAGTAGATTCAGAAATAAATGAGAGACATGCTTTTTAAACGTATTTCTAAATTGAATATTTAGTTTTTGAGATAATAAAAAATAATGATATCGGTAGATACATGACTGACCTTAAAAACTCCAAAACTTCGGAACTCACGAGCGAGCCGTGTAACCAGTCGCCCCGCACGCTTTTTCTGGTCTTCAATTCACCGCTAGTGTTTATAAATTATTATCTATTATAACCATAGCTAATGGAATTAAATTTGTCACTTTACATATAATTCCATATAGAATTAATAAATAATTAATGATTTTCGAAGGTTTTGGTTCCTAATTCTAAATAGTAATTGCTAATAAATCGTTATTCACAGACGTAAAACAAAGTGATCCTATAAAATATGGGATCCGTTTTTTTATTCCGAAAACAAAGTTAAATCATCATCATAAGGTCGTGAGTCCTAAGACTAGTTGGATACGCATCTCCACTATTTCCTATCCTGAGCTAATCTTCGAATTTCCTCAAAACCAGAACAAATATGAAGATTGGAAAAACTTTGGCGGTTGTTGTAGAACAAACAGAATAGCTCAAAACCCCAACGCCAAAACACGACACTGTAGTTGTCCGAAGCACTTTTCGGTANTAAAAAAAGGATCACATAAAAATGTAAATTCCCTCTTGCCAAATTATAGTTAAACGTTTTTCTTACGTCAGCGAAATGGTTATGGAGTTCCGGCCTCGTAATCCTACTTCCTCACGGTTATGATGGTACGGGGCCCGACCACAGTTCCTGCAGATTGGAACGATTCCTTCAACAAACTTCTTCAAAAGAAGACAAAGTTGATGGTGACAACGTTAATGTAGAAGTATGTCAACCATCTACTTCTGCTCAGTATTTTCACCTTTTAAGAAGACAGGTACATAACTAACGAGAATTGTCCGAACTTAAGTATAAAAGATTCATGATCATCATAAGGTCATCAGTCCTAAGACTGATTGGACACGCACCTCCACTCTTTCCTATCCTGAGCTAATCTTCGAATTTCCTCAAATGTCGTGTTTTGGCGTTGGGGTTTTGAGCTATTCTGTTTGTTCTAAAACCAGAATAACCCACATCCTTAACTATTTGCGAACAGTAATTTAATCTAGGTCTACCTCTACTCTTCTTAACTCCTGTTTCTGTCTCAAATATAACTCTGACTAGACGTTTGCGAACATGAAGTGTTTTTTTTATTGAAGACGACGCGATCTGCGCTATTCTTTGCTTTATATCCCTACCACTCCTTCCGTCTTGACTTATATGACTTCCTAGATACCTAAAATCAGTTACTTCTTCTAATTTTTCGTCTCCTATCTTTATATTCGCTCTTTCCCTACTTTTTCTTCACTAGCACACCAGTATTTTTGTTTTACTTATATTTATTTTCATACAGTACTGTTTTGTCAACACCGCTTCCATTTTATTTAAAACTATTTCTAACTCTTTGCTATATGCTGTATCATCTGCAAATCTAAGCATAATCGTTTTCTTCCGTATATCTATCCCTACAGTTGCCCTGTCTTTAACGATGTTAATCGCGTCTTCGATGTATAGATTAAAAAGTAGCGGTAACAATGTGCATCCTTGTCTGACTCCCTTCCCAATATTTACTTCTCTACGTTATAGCTTTAGCTCTATAACTGCCTGTTACTCTTTATACAAATTAAGTATGACTCTTCTATCTCTGCAACTTATCCCTACATTTTTAAGTATATTTAACGTCTTGTCCCACTTAACATAGTCAAAAGCTTTTTCTAAATCTACAAATGCTATGTACGCACTGTTTCCTTTTTCTATCGTCTTCTCTTTTGTTACCCGTAAAGCTAGAATGGCCTCCCTCCCGCGTTCCTCTATTTCTTCTGAACCCAAATTGTATAAAAATTGGTCTGAGCACATTTTGGTCGGTGCTAATACGACTAACTTCCCATTAGATAATACAGTTATTGTAAAGTACATTCGTTTCTAAAGTTTGAAAAAAACGCGGCACAATAATAAATAACAAACAATGTTTGAGAGTTCGTCATTTTATAAACCCATAAGAAACAGT
This sequence comes from Agrilus planipennis, assembly GCF_000699045.2. Classification (NCBI taxonomy): domain Eukaryota; kingdom Metazoa; phylum Arthropoda; class Insecta; order Coleoptera; family Buprestidae; genus Agrilus; species Agrilus planipennis. The sequence continues at coordinate 2,066,199 of NW_020439112.1, forward strand.
ATTTCGTCTGAGAAAACCGAATTGATAGAGTACTTGCATCAGTCAATTGGTAAATACTATTTTTTATTGTTTATCGATTGTTTATAACAATTCATTTTGTTATAAACAAATTTTTATTATAATATGTTATTATAATATGTTATTCCCTGTCTTGAATAATGATATTTCGTTATTATTGATTCCGTAACTTCATTGTTGTGATTAGATTAGAACGTATTTTAATTAAATTGTTTGTAATTAATTCGTTTTTTTTTTTATAAAAAAAAAACNCATTGAATTGTTCATCTTCATTTTGTTCAATCTTGAAAAATATATATCTTTCAAAAGATATGTTTGTTTTTGGTGCAAAATACTCTTTAAACCTATCTTTGATAACTTGTAGGTTATCTGTTTCCACCTCGCTGAGATTGAAACTATTATAAATTTCGATCGCATCTGGGCCTATCACAGCCATAAATGTTGCTGCCTGGACCTCGGCTGGCTTTTTATCTAGTTGGATAGCAGTGGCATACCACTCAAATTGTTGTAACCACTTTTTCCAGCTCGTTGATTTGTCCGAGTCGATTTGTAGGTTAGCTGGCGGCTTTATTCCTGATACTGCGTCGTTCGTGGCCATTTCACAACTTTCTCACTTTTTCCTGTTTATTGACGCTTTATCCCACTTCTGACACCATGTAATATTGGGTTTCCTTAATTAAAACGTTCGTTTAATAACTAAGTAAGTGATATATATTTATCGTGATCAGATACAGGAATGTTATATCAACTACTCTTGGCAATGCTGGTTCGCAATGCCGTCACTAGATGTCTATACTTTACAGATACAACCCATCGTTACGGTCCTCTTACATGAAGGAGTCAAAAATGGATGAATTTCGCGTTAGATACGTAATTTATGGACGCAACCCCTTATTGCCAATATTCCATTAAAATAAATGAGTCCGTCCCTGATCTCACTGTTTCATTGGCAACGATAAAGACGTATTTAATTTAATATTTAATAAACAAAAACAACGTGAAATTCAGTCTATTATCTGTTAGCGCACTATTCTCTGATAACGCGAGTCAATACGAAACATGTGTATGTATCTGCATCATATGCGATGATAAATAATACATTATTTAACTATATTGGATAATTAATGTTAAGTAATGTAGGTACTTAGTTGCGATTCGATTGTTTCTAGTTGATACAATGCATATAGAAAATTGCGGAAAGTTTTTTTTTGTTTTAAAAAACTCCACGCGCTCAAAGTTTAATTTTTACCACACTGATAAGACGTTCGGATACAAGTTCAAACCAGTGAAGCAATACGAAGGTTAGTTGAACTGTATTTTATTCGTTTTTAAGGCAAAACGTCTTTGATCCTAGGGAATTGTATTAAATCTGTACATCTATACTCTGCACTGTACTGTACTGTCACTTATCAATTTGAAATCAAATAAATAAAAAGTAATGTTCAAAATAAAGTAGAAACTGGAAGGAACTGATAATTATTAAGGTGGATGGAGACGATTATCCGCCTCACCACCTTGACTGACTTCTAATTATTTATTTTTTTATCCATTTTTGAACTGAAATAAAAGTTTCTTTCAATGATGCTCGTAATCATTGTCTTCTTTTTAAGCTCTAATGTCATATTTACTATTTTATTTTCAGTTCCTACAAAAGTGTTGGAAAATAGAAACAAGGAAAGTAATTTCTACAGACTTGTCACCGCGTACCGAGAAAATGCACATCTTGTTGCGAACATCAATCCTATCAATTTAGATCGAAATACGCCGAGGTAAATATAGTAGGACTTATACGAGGGTGGATTGATAAGTTTCCGGCCTGACCAAGAAAAACAAGGTTTTTAAAAATTTTTTTTTTTTATTTCTCAACATAATCTCCTCCAAGGCTGATACATTTCTCATAGCGGTGTTCCAGTCTATTAATGCCATCTCTATAGACTGATTCGTCAAGCTCCTCAAAATAACCATTTACAGCTTCGATTACTTCTTCATTGTCCGCAAATCTCTTACCGCCAAGCCATTTTTTGAGATTAGGGAACAGAAAATAGTCACTCGGGGCTAGGTCTGGAGAGTAAGGAGGGTGCGGCATCAATTCAAACTTTAGATCGTTGATTTTAGCCGTCGCAACGATTGACGTGTGCGCTGGTGCGTTATCGTGATGAAACAAGATTTTTTTCTTCGCCAGATGAGGTCGTTTAATTTTCACCTCGTGGCTCAAACGTTGCAATAAGTCTGCGTAGTATTGACCAGTGATAGTATTACCCTTTGCAAGGTAATCAATGTATATAATACCTCTTGCATCCCAAAAAACAGTAGCCATAACCTTGTTCGCCGAAAAAATTGTTTTTGCCTTCTTTGGAGTTGGTTCCCCTGGTCCAATCCACTGTTTAGACTGTTCTTTGGTTTCAGGAGTGTAGTGGTGGACCCACGTTTCGTCAACGGTTACGAATCGACGCAAAAATTCGCTTGGATTACGCTTATACAATGACAAATTTGCGGTAGAAATGTTTTTTCGAATCAATTTTTGGTCGACTGTTAGCAAACGCGGCACCCATCTTGCACAGAGCTTTTCCATATGCAAATGTTGGTGCAAAATATGTTGCACACGTTCATATGACATCTTACAGGTCTCAGCTATCTCACGCACTTTCAATCTGCGGTCTCCCAGCACTATTTGATGAATTTTTTCGATCATATCTGGAGTTGTGACCTCAACGGGGCGTCCTGAGCGAGGCCCATCAGAGGTGCTCACACGACCCTTTTTAAACTCGGAAACCCACTGCTTAACGGTTGAATATGACGGGGAGGATGTCCCCAGTGTTGAGTCCATCTCTTTTTTAATTTCCTTCGGCGTTAACCCCTTCAAATAAAAGTATTTGATGACAGCACGATTTTCCTGCTTTTCCATTTTTACGAAAACCACAGAGGCGTCTTGTTCAGCGTGCTGTCAAACCTACACTAGCAAGGAGATCGGGCTGAAACTATAGCTACAAGCTATCCAAGGATGGTACTATAGAATGTCACCTCAAGGTAGGCCTAGTGGCGTCATCTCTTGGTTAGGCCGGAAACTTATCAATCCACCCTCGTAGATGATTAGTATGAACGGTTATTTCATCGGTTTTATATTTTTTCAAATTTCAGAGTATTACAAGAACTGGATCCAAAAACATACGGATTAAAAAAAGAAGATGAAGTGAATTTTGTCGATATTATTCATCATGACAAACCCAAAGGAACCGTGAGCGAAGCACTAGAATTTTTAAACAAAGTTTATTGTGGAAATATTTCTGCACAATTTTCTTATTTGGAGGTAGAAAAGATAACAGTTTTGTATAATTTACTGGTTTATTAGTTGTTAAATATTATTCATGTTAATCAACTTGAAATGATCATAAAACTTTTAAGTACTTGAAACGAGAACGCAATTTTTTTTTTGTTATTTAGGAAATCGAAAAAGAATGGTTTTCAAAAGAATTCGAAAAAACAACTCAAGATATTGTAACGGAAAAGGAAAAGGTTGCATTGGCGAAAACGTTACTGAGATCGGAAGTTTTCGATAATTTCTTAGCAAAAAAATTCACCACCGTTAAAAGATACGGCTGTGAAGGCGCAGAGGGGATGATGGCGTTTTTTCAAGAATTCGTTAAACTTTGCGCTTATGGTATTTGTTTTCTTGTACGAGTAAAAACCACCTCGGCGCAATCATTATCATTTTACTCATCTACTCTTTGTATTGAAATTACTAGATACGATATTTTATTGTAGATAGCGTCGACACTGTAGTTGTAGGAATGCCTCATCGTGGCCGATTAAATTTACTAACTGGTCTATTAAATTTGCCCCCTGTAAAACTATTCACAAAATTAAAAGGTCATCCGGATTTCCCGACGAAATATGAATGTAGCGGTGATGTTATCAGTCATCTCAGTAAGACGTTACTTTTTTTCTTTTTTTTTTAATTTTTTTGAAGTCACTCCTTTGTTCCTCTAGTTTCAACTACCGAACTTAACATAGACGACAAAAAATTAAACGTAACAGTACTGTATAATCCGTCCCATTTGGAAGCAGTCAACCCTGTCTCCATGGGAAAAACGCGAGCCAAACAATTGTCACACGGGGATGGGGATTACTCCGAGAACGAGACGTCCAGATGGAGCGACAAAATTTTAAATTTACAGGTATACAAACTATATGGCAATGTCTNCATTTATGGTAATGTAAAAGTTGATGGTATATTAATGATAGCCTTCTCATTTATCGCTAATTTGTCGCTTAAGGATTGTATTCTTCCCCATTTTGTCGCGAGTCTAGTCTCGAGTTGATCAGCGAAAAGAATTGGAGTCGAGAAATACTGAAATGACTGCCTTCGCGTTTATCGCTAATTTGTCGCTGAAATAGTACTTTTACTCATTTGGTCGCGAATCCAGCCGACCAGCAAAAAGCGACTCCAAGCTGATACTACGCTCAACTTTACCGCTGTTCCTCATTTCGAAGTTGGTGGGTCGATACACTTCGTGGTGAATAATCAATTGGGATTCACTACCCCCGGTGACAGGGGTAGAAGTGCAGAATATTGCACAGATCTAGCGAAAATCGTTCTGGCACCTGTACTACACGTCAATGGAGACACCCCTGAGGTTAATTCCATTTAATTAATTCATTCATCCGTAAATTACTACAGCGCAATGACTACAGATGGCGTTCATAAGTTGATTATAGTAATTCATAGAACGCTATCGAAAGGAGACAGATGGAGTTGGCCCGTATTCTGTTGGAATTGTTTATGGTGTGCTGATGAGGTCCAAAGAGATCTAAATGGCGATCCACGCTGACAGTTTCAACGGAATACTAACCGCCATGAACTTTTTATTCCATTAATTCCATACAAATAAATATATTCATCAAATGATGATAATAATTTACTTAACAGGCAATTCTGAAAGCGACCCGAGTAGCGTTCAAGTATCAAAGGGAATTTAGAAAAGACGTTTTCATTGACCTAAACTGCTATCGTCAATGGGGTCACAACGAATTGGACGATCCCACATTTACAAACCCGACATTGTACAAAATTATCCGTTCTAAAAGGTACTCCACATGTAATATCCGACTTATATATAGGATGGTCTTAAAGCGTACGGTTCTGTGAGATATCTTTTGAACTTTTTAGAACAGTACCCCAAAGGTATTCTGACGATCTGATAACTCAAAATTTGATAACCGAAGGACAAGTGCACTCAATTCGATCTCAACATGAATCCTGGCTGAACAGTAACCTGTCTCAAGTGGAATCATACAAACCACAGGTAGAATACCCTTTCCGGTTAGATAAAATAAGTAAATATGGATAATCTTATTCTTAAAAATAGTAATCACCACGTTGTTGTCAAAGTTGTCAGTTTCCGAAGACTAGAACATCCTTTATATAGGTCTTAATCTACCCTCTATTTTACTACTGTTTCTGATGTAGATATCAAACCAACATAACAAAGTTATATATTTTTTATTTCTAAAGATGGTACTATTGTCGCGAGTCCAGCCTCGATTTGATTATCGAAAAAAATCGGAGTCGAGAAATACTAAAATGACTGCTTTCTCATTTATCGCTAATTTGTCGCTGAAAAATAGTAATTTTACTTATTTTGTCGCGAGTCCAGCCCGAGTCAATCAGCGAAAAAGCGACTGAAGAGACGGTAGAAATGACATCGAGAAACACTAATGATAGCTTTCTCATTTATCGCTAATTTGTCGTTGAAAGATGGTACTTTTACCCATTTTGTCGCGAGTCCATCCTCTAGCTGATCATCAAAAACTGACTGTAGAGACCCCAAGCTGGCACTACATATAGCGATCTCGAAATGGAAATGATGTCGAAAAACACTGTAATGATAGCCTTCTGATTTATCGCTAATTTGTCGCTTAAAGATGGTATTCTTCCCCATTTTGTCGCCAGTCTAGTCTCGAGTTGATCAGCGAAAAGAATTGGAGTCGAGAAATACTGAAGTAACTGCCTCCTCGTTTATCGCTAATTTGTCGCTGAAATAGTAGTTCTACTCATTTTGTCGCGAATCCAGCCTCCAGCCGACCAGCAAAAAGCGACTCCAAGCTGATACTACACGTAGCGATCTCGAAATAGAAATGACATCAAGAAACACTGTAACGGTAGCCTTCTCATTTATCGCTAATTTGTCGTTGAAAGATGGTACTTTTACCCATTTTGTCGCGAGTCCATCCTCTAGCTGATCATCAAAAACTGACTGTAGAGACCCCAAGCTGGCACTACATATAGCGATCTCGAAATGGAAATGATGTCGAAAAACACTGTAATGATAGCCTTCTGATTTATCGCTAATTTGTCGCTTAAAGATGGTATTCTTCCCCATTTTGTCGCCAGTCTAGTCTCGAGTTGATCAGCGAAAAGAATTGGAGTCGAGAAATACTGAAGTAACTGCCTCCTCGTTTATCGCTAATTTGTCGCTGAAATAGTAGTTCTACTCATTTTGTCGCGAATCCAGCCTCCAGCCGACCAGCAAAAAGCGACTCCAAGCTGATACTACACGTAGCGATCTCGAAATAGAAATGACATCAAGAAACACTGTAACGGTAGCCTTCTCATTTATCGCTAATTTGTCGTTGAAAGATGGTACTTTTACCCATTTTGTCGCGAGTCCATCCTCTAGCTGATCATCAAAAACTGACTGTAGAGACCCCAAGCTGGCACTACATATAGCGATCTCGAAATGGAAATGATGTCGAAAAACACTGTAATGATAGCCTTCTGATTTATCGCTAATTTGTCGCTTAAAGATGGTATTCTTCCCCATTTTGTCGCCAGTCTAGTCTCGAGTTGATCAGCGAAAAGAATTGGAGTCGAGAAATACTGAAGTAACTGCCTCCTCGTTTATCGCTAATTTGTCGCTGAAATAGTAGTTCTACTCATTTTGTCGCGAATCCAGCTTCCAACCGATCAGCAAAAAACGACTCCAAGCTGATACTACACATAGCGATCTCGAAATAGAAATGACATCAAGAAACACTGTAACGGTAGCCTTCTCATTTATCGCTAATTTGTCGTTGAAAGATGGTACTTTTACCCATTTTATCGCTAGTTTATCCACCAACTGTTCAACGAAAAACTACTGGAGAGCCACATTTTACATATAGTTTGCATGGGAATAGAAATGGCGTAAAAAAGTACTATAAGTGCAATAATTTATTACTGAAAAATATATTCATTTTGTCGCTAGTGCATTTTTCAGCGATTCAGCGAAAACGACTGAAGTCACGAAGGAGGTACTATACGTAAAGTATCTCGGAATAGAAAAGCGTAGAAAAATACAAACAAGGGCTATAATTTGTAGCTAGTTTATCTCCTAAAGACAGTACTTTTACCTATTTTGTCGCACGACACATTGCGTATTTTGACATAGAAATATCGTAGAAAAATACTGACAAATTAGCGATGAATTATGGTCCTTTTCTACGATATTTCTATCTTAGGATAAGCTTTATATATGTAGTGCTAGTTTGACAGTACTCCAATCGTTTTTCACTGATCGTCCCTCCAAAAGCAACTTTTTAATATATAGTTAGGTCGCTGCCCTGTACTTAAACAACAAATACTAAAATAAAAATAGTTTATAATATAGGTAATCTTTATCGATTATCAAATGGAAAAAAGTAGATTTGAACAGGTTTTATTTAGGAAGAATTTTTAAAAACGAATTGGACGATCCCACATTTACAAACCCGACATTGTACAAAATTATCCGTTCTAAAAGGTACTCCACATGCAATATCCGACTTATATATAGGATGGTCTTAAAGCGTACGGTTCTGTGAGATATCTTTTGAACTTTTTAGAACAGTACCCCAAAGGTATTCTGACGATCTGATAACTCAAAATTTGATAACCGAAGGACAAGTGCACTCAATTCGATCTCAACATGAATCCTGGCTGAACAGTAACCTGTCTCAAGTGGAATCATACAAACCACAGGTAGAATACCCTTTCCGGTTAGATAAAATAAGTAAATATGGATAATCTTATTCTTAAAAATAGTAATCACCACGTTGTTGTCAAAGTTGTCAGTTTCCGAAGACTAGAACATCCTTTATATAGGTCTTAATCTACCCTCTATTTTACTACTGTTTCTGATGTAGATATCAAACCAACATAACAAAGTTATATATTTTTTATTTCTAAAGATGGTACTATTGTCGCGAGTCCAGCCTCGATTTGATTATCGAAAAAAATCGGAGTCGAGAAATACTAAAATGACTGCTTTCTCATTTATCGCTAATTTGTCGCTGAAAAATAGTAATTTTACTTATTTTGTCGCGAGTCCAGCCCGAGTCAATCAGCGAAAAAGCGACTGAAGAGACGGTAGAAATGACATCGAGAAACACTAATGATAGCTTTCTCATTTATCGCTAATTTGTCGTTGAAAGATGGCACTTTTACCCATTTTATCGCTAGTCTATCCTTCAACTGTCCACGAAAACCGACTGGAGAGACAATAATAATAATAATAATAAGGGCTATAATTTGTAGCTAATTTGTCGCTTAAGGATTGTATTCTTCCCCATTTTGTCGCGAGTCTAGTCTCGAGTTGATCAGCGAAAAGAATTGGAGTCGAGAAATACTGAAATGACTGCCTTCGCGTTTATCGCTAATTTGTCGCTGAAATAGTACTTTTACTCATTTGGTCGCGAATCCAGCCGACCAGCAAAAAGCGACTCCAAGCTGATACTACACATAGCGATCTCGAAACAGAAATGATGTCGAGAAAAACCGTAATGATAACCTTCTCATTTATCGCTAATTTGTCGTTGAAAGATGGTACTTTTACCCATTTTATCGCTAGTCTATCCTTCAACTGTCCACGAAAACCGACTGGAGAGACAATAATAATAATAATAATAATAAGGGCTATAATTTGTAGCTAATTTGTCGCTTAAGGATTGTATTCTTCCCCATTTTGTCGCGAGTCTAGTCTCGAGTTGATCAGCGAAAAGAATTGGAGTCGAGAAATACTGAAATGACTGCCTTCGCGTTTATCGCTAATTTGTCGCTGAAATAGTACTTTTACTCATTTGGTCGCGAATCCAGCCGACCAGCAAAAAGCGACTCCAAGCTGATACTACACATAGCGATCTCGAAACAGAAATGATGTCGAGAAAAACCGTAATGATAACCTTCTCATTTATCGCTAATTTGTCNTATAATCCGTCCCATTTGGAAGCAGTCAACCCTGTCTCCATGGGAAAAACGCGAGCCAAACAATTGTCACACGGGGATGGGGATTACTCCGAGAACGAGACGTCCAGATGGAGCGACAAAATTTTAAATTTACAGGTATACAAACTATATGGCAATGTCTTCTAATTTTTGCAGTTTATTTTATTTCAATTTCCATATAAAAAAAATAGATCCATGGTGACGCAGCATTGGCTGGCCAGGGTGTGAATTACGAAATGCTCAACTTTACCGCTGTTCCTCATTTCGAAGTTGGTGGGTCGATACACTTCGTGGTGAATAATCAATTGGGATTCACTACCCCCGGTGACAGGGGTAGAAGTGCAGAATATTGCACAGATCTAGCGAAAATCGTTCTGGCACCTGTACTACACGTCAATGGAGACACCCCTGAGGTTAATTCCATTTAATTAATTCATTCATCCGTAAATTACTACAGCGCAATGACTACAGATGGCGTTCATAAGTTGATTATAGTAATTCATAGAACGCTATCGAAAGGAGACAGATGGAGTTGGCCCGTATTCTGTTGGAATTGTTTATGGTGTGCTGATGAGGTCCAAAGAGATCTAAATGGCGATCCACGCTGACAGTTTCAACGGAATACTAACCGCCATGAACTTTTTATTCCATTAATTCCATACAAATAAATATATTCATCAAATGATGATAATAATTTACTTAACAGGCAATTCTGAAAGCGACCCGAGTAGCGTTCAAGTATCAAAGGGAATTTAGAAAAGACGTTTTCATTGACCTAAACTGCTATCGTCAATGGGGTCACAACGAATTGGACGATCCCACATTTACAAACCCGACATTGTACAAAATTATCCGTTCTAAAAGGTACTCCACATGTAATATCCGACTTATATATAGGATGGTCTTAAAGCGTACGGTTCTGTGAGATATCTTTTGAACTTTTTAGAACAGTACCCCAAAGGTATTCTGACGATCTGATAACTCAAAATTTGATAACCGAAGGACAAGTGCACTCAATTCGATCTCAACATGAATCCTGGCTGAACAGTAACCTGTCTCAAGTGGAATCATACAAACCACAGGTAGAATACCCTTTCCGGTTAGATAAAATAAGTAAATATGGATAATCTTATTCTTAAAAATAGTAATCACCACGTTGTTGTCAAAGTTGTCAGTTTCCGAAGACTAGAACATCCTTTATATAGGTCTTAATCTACCCTCTATTTTACTACTGTTTCTGATGTAGATATCAAACCAACATAACAAAGTTATATATTTTTTATTTCTAAAGATGGTACTATTGTCGCGAGTCCAGCCTCGATTTGATTATCGAAAAAAATCGGAGTCGAAAAATACTAAAATGACTGCTTTCTCATTTATCGCTAATTTGTCGCTGAAAAATAGTAATTTTACTTATTTTGTCGCGAGTCCAGCCCGAGTCAATCAGCGAAAAAGCGACTGAAGAGACGGTAGAAATGACATCGAGAAACACTAATGATAGCTTTCTCATTTATCGCTAATTTGTCGTTGAAAGATGGCACTTTTACCCATTTTATCGCTAGTCTATCCTTCAACTGTCCACGAAAACCGACTGGAGAGACAATAATAATAATAATAATAAGGGCTATAATTTGTAGCTAATTTGTCGCTTAAGGATTGTATTCTTCCCCATTTTGTCGCGAGTCTAGTCTCGAGTTGATCAGCGAAAAGAATTGGAGTCGAGAAATACTGAAATGACTGCCTTCGCGTTTATCGCTAATTTGTCGCTGAAATAGTACTTTTACTCATTTGGTCGCGAATCCAGCCGACCAGCAAAAAGCGACTCCAAGCTGATACTACACATAGCGATCTCGAAACAGAAATGATGTCGAGAAAAACCGTAATGATAACCTTCTCATTTATCGCTAATTTGTCGTTGAAAGATGGTACTTTTACCCATTTTATCGCTAGTCTATCCTTCAACTGTCCACGAAAACCGACTGGAGAGACAATAATAATAATAATAATAATAAGGGCTATAATTTGTAGCTAATTTGTCGCTTAAGGATTGTATTCTTCCCCATTTTGTCGCGAGTCTAGTCTCGAGTTGATCAGCGAAAAGAATTGGAGTCGAGAAATACTGAAATGACTGCCTTCGCGTTTATCGCTAATTTGTCGCTGAAATAGTACTTTTACTCATTTGGTCGCGAATCCAGCCGACCAGCAAAAAGCGACTCCAAGCTGATACTACACATAGCGATCTCGAAACAGAAATGATGTCGAGAAAAACCGTAATGATAACCTTCTCATTTATCGCTAATTTGTCGTTGAAAGATGGTACTTTTACCCATTTTATCGCTAGTCTATCCTTCAACTGTCCACGAAAACCGACTGGAGAGACAATAATAATAATAATAATAATAAGGGCTATAATTTGTAGCTAATTTGTCGCTTAAGGATTGTATTCTTCCCCATTTTGTCGCGAGTCTAGTCTCGAGTTGATCAGCGAAAAGAATTGGAGTCGAGAAATACTGAAATGACTGCCTTCGCGTTTATCGCTAATTTGTCGCTGAAATAGTACTTTTACTCATTTGGTCGCGAATCCAGCCGACCAGCAAAAAGCGACTCCAAGCTGATACTACACATAGCGATCTCGAAACAGAAATGATGTCGAGAAAAACCGTAATGATAACCTTCTCATTTATCGCTAATTTGTCGTTGAAAGATGGTACTTTTACCCATTTTATCGCTAGTCTATCCTTCAACTGTCCACGAAAACCGACTGGAGAGACAATAATAATAATAATAATAATAAGGGCTATAATTTGTAGCTAATTTGTCGCTTAAGGATTGTATTCTTCCCCATTTTGTCGCGAGTCTAGTCTCGAGTTGATCAGCGAAAAGAATTGGAGTCGAGAAATACTGAAATGACTGCCTTCGCGTTTATCGCTAATTTGTCGCTGAAATAGTACTTTTACTCATTTGGTCGCGAATCCAGCCGACCAGCAAAAAGCGACTCCAAGCTGATACTACACATAGCGATCTCGAAACAGAAATGATGTCGAGAAAAACCGTAATGATAACCTTCTCATTTATCGCTAATTTGTCGTTGAAAGATGGTACTTTTACCCATTTTATCGCTAGTCTATCCTTCAACTGTCCACGAAAACCGACTGGAGAGACAATAATAATAATAATAATAATAAGGGCTATAATTTGTAGCTAATTTGTCGCTTAAGGATTGTATTCTTCCCCATTTTGTCGCGAGTCTAGTCTCGAGTTGATCAGCGAAAAGAATTGGAGTCGAGAAATACTGAAATGACTGCCTTCGCGTTTATCGCTAATTTGTCGCTGAAATAGTACTTTTACTCATTTGGTCGCGAATCCAGCCGACCAGCAAAAAGCGACTCCAAGCTGATACTACACATAGCGATCTCGAAACAGAAATGATGTCGAGAAAAACCGTAATGATAACCTTCTCATTTATCGCTAATTTGTCGTTGAAAGATGGTACTTTTACCCATTTTATCGCTAGTCTATCCTTCAACTGTCCACGAAAACCGACTGGAGAGACAATAATAATAATAATAATAATAAGGGCTATAATTTGTAGCTAATTTGTCGCTTAAGGATTGTATTCTTCCCCATTTTGTCGCGAGTCTAGTCTCGAGTTGATCAGCGAAAAGAATTGGAGTCGAGAAATACTGAAATGACTGCCTTCGCGTTTATCGCTAATTTGTCGCTGAAATAGTACTTTTACTCATTTGGTCGCGAATCCAGCCGACCAGCAAAAAGCGACTCCAAGCTGATACTACACATAGCGATCTCGAAACAGAAATGATGTCGAGAAAAACCGTAATGATAACCTTCTCATTTATCGCTAATTTGTCGTTGAAAGATGGTACTTTTACCCATTTTATCGCTAGTCTATCCTTCAACTGTCCACGAAAACCGACTGGAGAGACAATAATAATAATAATAATAATAAGGGCTATAATTTGTAGCTAATTTGTCGCTTAAGGATTGTATTCTTCCCCATTTTGTCGCGAGTCTAGTCTCGAGTTGATCAGCGAAAAGAATTGGAGTCGAGAAATACTGAAATGACTGCCTTCGCGTTTATCGCTAATTTGTCGCTGAAATAGTACTTTTACTCATTTGGTCGCGAATCCAGCCGACCAGCAAAAAGCGACTCCAAGCTGATACTACACATAGCGATCTCGAAACAGAAATGATGTCGAGAAAAACCGTAATGATAACCTTCTCATTTATCGCTAATTTGTCGTTGAAAGATGGTACTTTTACCCATTTTATCGCTAGTCTATCCTTCAACTGTCCACGAAAACCGACTGGAGAGACAATAATAATAATAATAATAATAAGGGCTATAATTTGTAGCTAATTTGTCGCTTAAGGATTGTATTCTTCCCCATTTTGTCGCGAGTCTAGTCTCGAGTTGATCAGCGAAAAGAATTGGAGTCGAGAAATACTGAAATGACTGCCTTCGCGTTTATCGCTAATTTGTCGCTGAAATAGTACTTTTACTCATTTGGTCGCGAATCCAGCCGACCAGCAAAAAGCGACTCCAAGCTGATACTACACATAGCGATCTCGAAACAGAAATGATGTCGAGAAAAACCGTAATGATAACCTTCTCATTTATCGCTAATTTGTCGTTGAAAGATGGTACTTTTACCCATTTTATCGCTAGTCTATCCTTCAACTGTCCACGAAAACCGACTGGAGAGACAATAATAATAATAATAATAATAAGGGCTATAATTTGTAGCTAATTTGTCGCTTAAGGATTGTATTCTTCCCCATTTTGTCGCGAGTCTAGTCTCGAGTTGATCAGCGAAAAGAATTGGAGTCGAGAAATACTGAAATGACTGCCTTCGCGTTTATCGCTAATTTGTCGCTGAAATAGTACTTTTACTCATTTGGTCGCGAATCCAGCCGACCAGCAAAAAGCGACTCCAAGCTGATACTACACATAGCGATCTCGAAACAGAAATGATGTCGAGAAAAACCGTAATGATAACCTTCTCATTTATCGCTAATTTGTCGTTGAAAGATGGTACTTTTACCCATTTTATCGCTAGTCTATCCTTCAACTGTCCACGAAAACCGACTGGAGAGACAATAATAATAATAATAATAATAAGGGCTATAATTTGTAGCTAATTTGTCGCTTAAGGATTGTATTCTTCCCCATTTTGTCGCGAGTCTAGTCTCGAGTTGATCAGCGAAAAGAATTGGAGTCGAGAAATACTGAAATGACTGCCTTCGCGTTTATCGCTAATTTGTCGCTGAAATAGTACTTTTACTCATTTGGTCGCGAATCCAGCCGACCAGCAAAAAGCGACTCCAAGCTGATACTACACATAGCGATCTCGAAACAGAAATGATGTCGAGAAAAACCGTAATGATAACCTTCTCATTTATCGCTAATTTGTCGTTGAAAGATGGTACTTTTACCCATTTTATCGCTAGTCTATCCTTCAACTGTCCACGAANATTGAATCGTTTTAGATCGCGAATAGCATTTTATCTGAAGAAGCTGTGCTAGCATTTGAGTATGGAATGAGCGTCGAAAATCCAAATAATCTCATAATGTGGGAGGCTCAGTTTGGCGACTTCTTTAACGGTGCTCAGTCTATTTTCGACACATTCGTGGCCAGTGGAGAAGGTAAAAAAAGGATCACATAAAAATGTAAATTCCCTCTTGCCAAATTATAGTTAAACGTTTTTCTTACGTCAGCGAAATGGTTATGGAGTTCCGGCCTCGTAATCCTACTTCCTCACGGTTATGATGGTACGGGGCCCGACCACAGTTCCTGCAGATTGGAACGATTCCTTCAACAAACTTCTTCAAAAGAAGACAAAGTTGATGGTGACAACGTTAATGTAGAAGTATGTCAACCATCTACTTCTGCTCAGTATTTTCACCTTTTAAGAAGACAGGTACATAACTAACGAGAATTGTCCGAACTTAAGTATAAAAGATTCAAGATCATCATAAGGCCATCAGTCCTAAGACTGGTTCTTCGCATTTCCCTAAAACCAGAACATCCCACATCCTTAACTATTTGCGAACAGTAATCGAATCTAGGTCTACCTCTACTCCTCTTAACTACTGTTTTTGCCTCTAATATGTTTCTGACTAGACCCTCATGCCTGAGAAGGTGTCCTACCAACCTATCTCGCCTATTTTTTTATTGACTTCCATAAAGCCCTCTGTTCTCCCATTCTTTCCAATACCTCTTCATTTCTAACCTTCTCTACCCACGGTATCCTCACTATTCGCTCCACTCCACATTTCGAACACTTCTAACCTTTTCTGCCGCTGCGCCTACCGTCCATGTTTCGCACCCGTACAGCGCCAAGCTCCAATAATACACTTTTAACAATCTTTTTCGAATTTCTAAATTAATCGTTCGCGAGCATAGAAGTGAGTTCTTTTTATTGAAGGCGACTCTACCCTGCGCTATCCTTTGCTTTATATCCCTACTATTCCTTTCGTCCTGACTTATCTGACTTCCTAGATACCTAATATCAGCTACTTTTTCTAATCTTTCGTCTCCTATTTTTATATTCGCTCTTTCCCTACTTTTTCTTATATTTGTTTTACTTTTATTTATTTTCATACAATACTAGTTTGTCAATAACGCTTCCATTTTATTTAAAACTATCTCTAACTCCTCCTTGCTAGATGCTAATTCTACTATACAATCTGTAAATTTAACCATATTAACCTTTTATCCTTCTATATCTATCCCTAATACAATTGTACTGTCTTTAATGATGTTGATGGCATATAAAAGATTACAGGAGAAATAACTTCCGTAATCAATTAATGTTTTAGATGGTTCGCAATTACAGAAAACCACTAGTGGTTGTCATGCCTAAATCACTGCTTAGGAATACCGACTCTGCTAGCAACTATACCGATATTATCAAGGGGACTTCGTTTGAACCTGTTATAGGTAAGGCATTAATTAAAAATTTGCACAGTGTCCCAAGAAATAACGTCAGGCGAAAGCAGGAAGAACATCTGGGACTATTGTCAATATAATTTTAGTTAGGAATCCTAAATCACACTCTGAAAGAATTTAAATGAATGAAAAGATATGAAAATAACCACATCCAGTGATGAACAAAATTAGTCTTGGTATTGTTCTTGTATTTTCGCAAAACCAAGACCATAGCCAAGACTGTCACTATACGAGGGTGGATTGATAAGTTTCCGGCCTAACCAAGAGATGACGCCACTAGGCCTACCTTGAGGTGACATTCTATAGTACCATCCTTGGATAGCTTGTAGCTATAGTTTCAGCCCGATCTCCTTGCTANGAGTATATAAGTTATTACTTTCTGTATACATTTATTATTTTATTGTACTGTTGTAGTACTTTATCAAAGGACCTTCTAAAACAAATTGCCAGTGAAAAAGAAAACGAATTACAGTTAATGATTATATACAAAACAGCCCAAGAGAAATGTCTTCAATTAAGCAATCATCTGGATGAAATTCATGAGAAAATTCATATGCAAATCTACAAATACTCTGATATCATAAACAATTTTAAAAATGTAACGTTTACTACAAACCAAATTACAATATTTATAAATAGAATTCTTTTAGGTCCAAGCATTTATTTCAAATATCCCATGGACAAACTACAATCAATGCAGTCATGAAGTTTCTTCTAGTCTGAACTGTTATATTAATAAAGAATATGATTCAAATAAGTGCATTGGCACTACTAGAAAAAGTGTAAAAAGAATAGGAGAGAACTACTCATTTTTAACAAAGTCCTCCTTAGAGGAATTGGATGATTTGCATTTATGGTAATGTAAAAGTTGATGGTATATTATTTTTATAAAGAATTTAAATGTTTGCAGTATTTCAAAAGTAATAAAAAACTTAATAACAAATTCAATAGAGGAATCAAAACTCAGAGCAGAATTGAAATATCTGAAAACCCTAAATTTATATGAAGCAATTAGCTACTTTTGTGATTCTGAAAGGTGAGAATATTATTAAAAAATTACTACACAATATTTATATTGAGAGATGTAGCACCATACAAATAACCCTTAGATCAGCTGATAAATTATATCATAATAATCCTACTTTAAATGACTCTTACAGGTAGCATATAATAAATTATTGTTTCAGATGTAAAACATGATTATACAGTTCCTCTCTTGAACCAATCTTTTCATTTCCAGAAAACTAGAACATCCCTAAACTATTTATGAACAGTAATCTAATGTAGATATTCCTCTTCCTGCTTTTACTCCTGCTTCTGCTTCTAATATATGTATACAAGCGATTAAATATCGTAGAAGATTTAATACATATAATTTCACTATCAATTGTAATATATTAAACAATCAAACTCAGTACTATAAGGGGGGACACCCTGTATATAACAAATCTAAAATTCACAATAAGATAAAATTAGATCTAAAATTTAATGAAACCGTATACTTTCAGGAGACCCCCTAGCAAATCCTTTGAATGTCGAGAAAGTAATTTTCACTTCTGGTAAACACTACTATACTTTACTTAACGAACAAAAAGCTCTCCAAATAAAAAATACGGCCATTATTCGCGTGGAAAGTTTTTGCCCTTTCCCCACAATGAAACTTCAAAAGGAAATTGACAAATACACAAACGCAAGAAGTAAGTACATCTACTCAGTAAAATCGGTAAATACCTACAAAACTGGAAGTAAAAAATAAATATTTTTTTAGTATTTCTTTGGTGTCAAGAAGAGCCACAAAACATGGGTGCTTGGAGTTTCATAAAGCCCAGGTTTGAAAATCTACTTGGCAAAAGGGTAAGTAAAAGCCTAACTGGGCCCAACCAAGCTTAACTTTTATGCATTTCATTTTTTTCAATTTGCATAATTTTGTACCATATACGTATATTTTATAGTTACGTTATGTTGGCCGAGAGACATCTGCATCTCCTGCAGTTGGTGTTGCCAAATGGCACCAAGAAGAAGTGGATTACATTACAAAGGAACCATTCCGAATAACATTAACTACGCTAACAACAGGAAAATAAATTCTAATAACTTCAATAAGTATGTCTAATGCTAACCAATGAATTTAGACAGCGAGACTACTCATTCTGGCGTTTCGAATTTTAAAAGTAGCAAAATGAAATTTCTTACTACCTACGTGTAATTGTTATCTACCATCATAAATAAACGCCTCCATCATTAATCAATTTCAAAGATTTTTAAAATGATTTATCAAATTCATTTTTAATAAAGTACATGTCGCTTACAATAATTACATACTGCTGAGAAGAATCAGTGGACATCTTATAAAATCAAAAGTTTTGTCTATGTAGATGTATACAAAATATGAGTACTGTGGAACGTAACTATGTAAATAAATACTCAAAACCCAAAACGCGCTTCGATACCCAAGGTGTCATCCTCAGTTTTCGAGAAGACTATAAAGAAGTCACATTGTAAATGTAGATACATATGCGGTATGTAGAGGTTTTCGATCAAACCTTCGAACCGGTCACTCAATTTAAATGTCAAAATAGACAAGTGTAGAAGTCAATTTTATTACTTTAAAGTAAAAAAACAATATGATACTAGGATTATCTCACCGCCATTTTCTTAATTTTATAAATGTAAGCATACTTATGTATATTAATATCACAGTACCTTTTGTTGTTTAGGCGGCCTTCTTGCATTCATACTTAGTCTTTGAGACGCCACACGCACTGAACGCGTTTTTCTGTTAATAATAGGAACAAAGCCATATATTACTCACAAAAAACTCTAATTAATGTTCTCCACAAGACGACAACGCTCACTGAATAGCCGAATCAAATCCCAACTACACCACCTTAACGCAATACACTCCTGCACTGAACAATCATATTGTTTTAAGTTTAAAAACTACTTTTCGTAAGGAACCCTCTTGCGTGAAAATATTGTACTAAATGATATCCGCATGCGCACAATTTCAGAGAATTGTATTCTTGTAAATTCGATGTAACTTCAAAATATTGAGAAAAAGCAATGTGTATAGGTTAGAAATAGTTTTAAAGAAGAACAACAAAAAGAAGAAGCCGTTTTAAAAATATTTTCGTTAAAATTATTAATTTATAAACAGTATAGTGAATTATATAAATAAAATAATAAGTGTAGTGAATTGTATAAGTAAAATAATAGAAAGATGGAAACATTATCTGGATACAATATTTTACATACGTTTCAAGAACTTGGTATAGATACTGGAAATATAACAAAAAATGTTTTTGAAGCTTGGTTTGATACCGATGATATTGGAACAATATCGTTCTTAAATTGGTTTTGCAGTTTAAATAAAGAAAATGTATTAAAATCATCAGAATATGAAGAGTGAGTATAAATATGTTATCTGTTTTTAAAAAGTATAATGTAATTTGTCATAGGTTTTTGCATTTGAAACATAATCATTTAATAATAGAAGGGGAAGAATATGAGCAAGCAATTAAGGATATTCAAATGGAATATGATGAAATTTGGAATTGTGATAGTAATTGTTTTGAAATTGAATGTCTTAATGATGAATTAGATGCCTTGCATGAAGAACAGCAAGCTCAAGAGAATGTGTGCAAACTGCAAGAGTATATAAGTTATTACTTTCTGTATACATTTATTATTTTATTGTACTGTTGTAGTACTTTATCAAAGGACCTTCTAAAACAAATTGCCAGTGAAAAAGAAAACGAATTACAGTTAATGATTATATACAAAACAGCCCAAGAGAAATGTCTTCAATTAAGCAATCATCTGGATGAAATTCATGAGAAAATTCATATGCAAATCTACAAATACTCTGATATCATAAACAATTTTAAAAATGTAACGTTTACTACAAACCAAATTACAATATTTATAAATAGAATTCTTTTAGGTCCAAGCATTTATTTCAAATATCCCATGGACAAACTACAATCAATGCAGTCATGAAGTTTCTTCTAGTCTGAACTGTTATATTAATAAAGAATATGATTCAAATAAGTGCATTGGCACTACTAGAAAAAGTGTAAAAAGAATAGGAGAGAACTACTCATTTTTAACAAAGTCCTCCTTAGAGGAATTGGATGATTTGCATTTATGGTAATGTAAAAGTTGATGGTATATTATTTTTATAAAGAATTTAAATGTTTGCAGTATTTCAAAAGTAATAAAAAACTTAATAACAAATTCAATAGAGGAATCAAAACTCAGAGCAGAATTGAAATATCTGAAAACCCTAAATTTATATGAAGCAATTAGCTACTTTTGTGATTCTGAAAGGTGAGAATATTATTAAAAAATTACTACACAATATTTATTTTGGATTTATAGTATACAGTTTATGTTAGAAGACAATATTGCAACAAAAGAGGAGAGACTTGCTCAAATTCTAAGTCAGATAGAGCAAGCATCAAATGAAGTGGCAAGCAAATTAACAAATGAAGCTAAAATAAATCGCTTCAAGAAACAACTGGAGCGTAATGAGTAAGTGGTGTATAAATGTTCCTGATTTTTTCAGTGATTAGGTCACTGTCTGAAATTTGATAATTTTTCTAAGCTTAAGTTAGATAACTTAAACCAAAAGTATGAAATTCGACTTAGTTTTCTTGTATAAATTCTTTTTTTTTTTTTTTCGAAAATCTAGAAAAAAACTGAACTACGCCAAAACTAAAATAAATGATAAGTTTCTGGATATCTTAACAAACCAAGAGCTTTGTTTGTTGCTTCTTAAGAAAGAAAAGCATTTTATGGAGACCACTGGACAATTCTTTAGAGACATATCCCAGTATGTTATTAATAATATGCAAAGTTGCCAAAAAAGAATTGTAGGTACCATTTTTACACATAAAAATAATTAATTACTAATTTTATATAATACGATTATCTTTTAGGAAATTATGATCGATGTTATTCTACAATCGAACGATTTCCGCCAGTTGCCCGTTGAACATAAATGCACGCTTATTAGTAGCATTGCCTCTATTTTGTTAAATGGTAAAAATGACAAAAATAATCCAATAAAGGTGATCGCCGATTTTAAAAAAAATACATCACTTTTGCACTACAACCTATTCAAAAATGATAATGTTAATCACTTGAAATCGTTTGAGTATATGTAAGCAATATCCAATGTGTGTGTGTGTGTAATACTAATAATTAGGTTTACTAAAAATCTTAATTGAACTTTCAGATACAAAGAAATTAGCTTATTAAAATCGTTTTTAATGAGCTCTCCGACCACTTGTATTGTCGTTATTCCACCGGAATTATTTAGTGCATTGCGGGAAGTAAAGCTAAACTTGGAAAATCAGAAGAAAGCTGTTGCTAAAGGATTAGAAATTTATAATCACAATACCGTACGTTACAAAACCTTTCATCTCCTCATTGTAATTACTTTTCATTTTTCTGTTCTTAGAATATTCTAAACAAAAATAAGTGGCTTCGGTTAAAAAGACAGTTATGGCTATATTTTTTATCTGAGCCAAGGAAGGTATTGTCAGTCATTGAAGAACTAAAGAAGGAAATAGAATCTGGTTCAGCTATTTAATTCCCTATGCATTATTAAATTTAATTTATTGTAAGTTTGCCAGTTTTATTATTAAATAATTTTTATAAATTTTGAATTGCAAAGTTTTTTTAAACAACAGCAAAAATCGCATTAATTTCATTCCACATGCAAATTTAATAGGAGGGGCAAAACGTTAAATATTACCCATGTATTTGTATATAATGTACATAGTACAATACAATGTGTGCTTATTTTATTCTAAATAACTTGCCAAATCCAGGCAAATTTACATAATACAACTTATTTTTAGCTTATGTTTATGATCTGTATAATAGAAAAGGACATATGTTACATCCATAATAATCATATACACAATTCAGTCATAGCATTACTTCATCTGTAATTAGGTTTCACCAAAAATATCTTTAAATTTGTCGATGCTGTTGTGAAAAAACTTCAAATTTACAAGTGACCTTTTTAACTACACATTTATACATCACAATAATGATTTAAAATCCTTAATAGTAAAGGCAAGTTTGAGTGAAAGACTAGAGTAGATAAGAGTATGAAAGTCGTCCCCATATCAGTAAGTCGAATTTTCTAAAAAAAAATTTTAAAACAATTTCAGAATCTAATTAATTCGTTCGCTCAATAAGAAATAAATAGATAATGTGAAAATAAAAACAAAAATGGTAAAAACGACCAAATCTAACGACCACAATAATTTTGTTTAACTATTGCAGTTACCTTAATATATAAGGAACAATAAAAAATAAATAAAAAAAACTTTCATCAGACTCACTGTTATGGCGACATTTTCATACTCCTATCGACCACAGTCTTTTAAAATTGCGTGCATAATATTAGTACCAATATATATATAAAGGTTTTTAAAATTGACCTTTTTTACGATAAATGCCCATTATTAATTAAAGAAATAAAACAAAAGGCTTATTGACAAACTTTCAGCATGTCCTTTACAGAGTGAATCGTTTAAAATTGAACTGTTAATTAGATATTATTAAATGCTGTAACATATGGACCAAATCTAATTTTTTTACAGTTGTTATTACATCCTGCAAACTACACATTACAGTTGGAATTTTTTTACGATCAGACAAATTTACGCATCCCGAGAAAACCATTAATGAACAAGAATCATGTACGATAATTTAACAAATAAAAAATCCTTAGCATTGCACTTGACAAAACGCTCAGATCTGTAGGCAAATTATTCAACTAAAAAAAATATTTTTCGAAAAACTGAAATTACAACATCCATCACAAGTCTTTTTTTTTGCAGTATTAAATATTTTATATAAAAGTCACCATTTGGTCAAGTGTTCTTGCATTATTTTAATTATAAAAATCGGGACTGCCTGTAAAGTACATCATAAAAACTATTGCTAAATAAATTCATTAAAAAGAAATGTAAACTATCAAGATGTCTATTGATGTTTTATGATATGGCACCATATGATTTGCACATTTGCCTACTACACTTATCAGTTGCTTATCCGCAAAACGTTCCTTTCACAATTAATACAATCACTCCACAAGTATCAAAAACCTATTCAAAAATACGACACTTAACCAAACTTGAAGGTATTTTACAATTTACACAATTGTTGTAGCAGAAAATAATAATAAAAAAATACTGAATAAATAGGCTACAGATTTACTTTTTGTCCATACACAGTGCTATTTTATATCACACCTCTTTTTAACTTAAAAATATTTACATTTTCAAATATTATTTAAAGCTATATATTAGGTAAATTATTATTACGTAACATATTCAAGAATGCCAATTCCATTTCGTTTATTAGGTATAAATACACGTAAGTATATCTATCTATATTTAAAACAAATTTGGATTGTTTCCTTCCGTTCGAAAACAAAACTTTCAACAATAAGAGCTACAATTGCATTATACATATACATATATATATATATATAAGTTTTAACAAAATTCCTCTTGAAATAACAACAAAAGTAAAACTGTGATTTATAAAGAAAGTGAACTGGCATTCTCGTTAACTTAAACACAGAATAAAATAAATAAACCACAGTTTTTAATTTAGATTTATTCTCGAAACGAACAAAATTATACTACTAGGTCTAACCGTCCTATCAACAATAAGTAAAAAACTCTTTAAGTCTACCTTATAACTCTAGTTTACAATTTTTCAACAATGCTGATTTAACTATGTATGTATTTCGAAATATTCACTAATTTCTAATTAGATCTTGGTGCATAATGAATTTATTAATTTGCTCTGATCTTTTTTGATTGTATGTGCACACATCAAATGGACCGGTCGCGAAGTCTTTTAAGCAACATTTCGGACAAAAAAATCATACAGACGGTACCAAATAAATATCAAAATGATATAATAGAAATATCGAGTACGGCTGCTTACTGTTACCCAAAGACTTCAAGCAAATATGTATGAAAAACAAAAAAACTCGCAAAAACATTAAACATAAATCTGATAACAAGATGAAAAACTACAAGAATTTACAAAATGCACTTCTTATTTTCTTTATTACCATGATCGAAGTGTTTTTCGAATCGAAACCAAATACTCATTCGCATTCAAAATAACCTCTCAACATCCGCAATTCGAAATAAAACAGAAATTGGCAAAACTCAACAAACGTACCTTTTTTCACTATCTTTATCCTTTCCTCTCCATTTCGCCGCTGCAAACAGGACATCCGCCGGAAACAGATGAGCGAACATATCTCGGTAGGAGGGGGGGAGACGATAATCATGCGTATTCGTTCGTTATACCGCGTCTCCATATCGCGTGAAAGGAGGAGAGTATCACCAAATGTTTATATTGATGAAAACTCGAATAAAGAAAATATACAAAATTGTAACAAAAGTTATAAACCGAAAAAAATCTCTTAATACGACACCGAGTTTGTGTTCATTTTTTTATCTTTTGTTTTACGGTAGAAGCGGACGCGTACCCCTTAATTGACCATAAGGGTGTGAGATTCCATGGGGGCGGCCGAATCATAAAGGGTATCTGTGTCCTGCGTAGGTTCTCCTTGAAGCTGACACTGGTTAGTCAGTGTGCCCGCACCGCAATCACAGAAAAACCTAAAAATTAAAATTATAATTTTAAAAGGTGTACTGCAAACAAAATATTTTACTCTTAAAACGTTTTTTCTTAATATTAACTTATTTACTAAAATTTTTTTGGATGTTTATAAAAGTTTCAGATATCATAATAACAACAAATACAGTATTATAGAAATACCACTGACCTGTCATGTCTGATGAACTCGACATCATGACCTGCATGGCAAGTCTTAATACAATTGACACAGATGGCATTACGGTCAGTAGTATTGCAGGTCTGACACCTGTAGAAGTCGTGCATGGGGAAAGATGTGTAACTCGATATCTTGTAGAGACACTGGCCATTCGCAACCGCCTTCTCGACCGCATCCTGATTATTGAATATTTTGTTGCCACGCACAATAGGTTGGACGCCGCTGGCCAAACAAAGACCTCCGAACCGATTGTTAAAAATCTGGTTAAATTCGAGTGTTGCCGTTGCATTATTAGTAATCTCAACGCCAGCGGCCAGTCCGTCAAAAATACGGTTACGACGTAAGATAGGATGACTCTGGGTGGAGATCAGGACGCCAGCTTGAGCGTTCCTGAATATATCATTCTCCTCTAGCACACCTTTGCCCCCATTGAAGATACAGATCCCACCGTCGCGCCCATCGAATATCTTGTTCCGTTTAAGCGTCGGATTTGAGTCGGTCTTTATCCAAACTCCGGCCATTGCATTGTCAAAAATCTCGTTTTGTTCCAGAAGCCCTAGGCCGCCATTGTAGACCAAAACACCTCCGTTTTGGCCTCCCCAGATTTTATTGCCACGTATGATAGGGTTACTGCCCGTACGAATTTGTACACCCGAATACAAGTGGTTAAAAATATCGTTGTCTTCTAGCTTGCCGTGACCGTTGTCGTAGAAATACACACCCACCTGCAATGTTTAAAGAAAAAATCTAGTATTTTTATCAGTGCTTATAGTTGGAGTAAGAATTAATTTAAAACATACGACCCAAAAGGGGCAGTTTTTGTACGCAACATATATCCATGTATAATATTAACATGGAGATTGGACAGTGCACGCTCCACATAAAAGTGTAAAAATGAGGCAAATAAACTGTCACTTTTTATCTCATCCTATGAAGTTCAAGCCAGAAAGATAATTTTATACACTCAAGTCATTTTTAGTACACTGCTATCCAGGTTAATAGGGTAAAACTACTAATTACCTGTTTGCCTGAATGGATTCGATTGCGTCGTAGAACAGGTGTACTCCCGGTGGTTATCCAGACGCCTGCAAGCGTGTTAGCAAAC
This sequence comes from Agrilus planipennis, assembly GCF_000699045.2. Lineage (NCBI taxonomy): Eukaryota > Metazoa > Arthropoda > Insecta > Coleoptera > Buprestidae > Agrilus > Agrilus planipennis. Next base: position 2,092,376 of record NW_020439112.1, read on the forward strand.
ACTTCGTTCTCTTCGATTAAACCCTGACCCTTTTCATGTACGTAAATGCCACCATGTTGGCCGTGATGGATCCGATTATGCCGTACAATCGGGTCGCTGTTCGTTCGAATTTGAATGCCGGCCAGTGCATTACCATAAATGTTATTGTGCTCGATAAGACCGCGGCCCTCGCCGAATATGTACACGCCGCCCTGGTGGCCGTTATAAATCTCATTTTTACGTATCGTTGGATTGCTGTTCGACGTAATCCACACACCCGCAAAGTTATTAGAGTGTATCTTGTTGTCGATGAATTGACCGAGACCGTTCTCGTGAACGTAGATTCCACCCGTTTGACCGTGATGGATCTCGCAGTGAACGACAGTCGGATTTGCCCCTGCCTTCACCTCGAACCCCGCAATTCTGTTGTTGTGAATATCGTTTGCTTCAAAATAACCCTGGAGTAACACAAGATAATTAGGAACATACATTGACTTTAGCAGCGCACACAAAAATTGTTTTTTTTTTCTGATACAAATCGGTACTAATTTAATCTAGTATTACATATAAAAGATATTATGAGTGCTGTCAGCACAGTGGAAAGTAGTATTACGTAGTTAGTAACGGCAATTTCTTATGCGAAGTGTACGATGTGTTGCATACCTATTTATAAACAATTTCTTTAAATTTAATTTAAACAGGGCTTACCCCCTCTGTACATATTTACTCTGTAAATATATTATCTGGATAATAAATACAAATACAAAAATACAATTTTTTCAAACAATTTTCAACACAAAGTGACAAATTGTTCACAAAAGTGAATTTCGACCACTCGAAGACATAGTGCTAACACTTTCGAGCTCACAGTATCTGATAGAGGGGGGAAGCACTTATATTAAAAAAAAAATCTTTTAGAAAAGAAACTGATAATCAGAGAACATGCAAATTTTTACCTCAAATATTATTTATACTAAAGTTATTGCTTAGATTGTACATGTACTCATTCGTATATTAATCTTTGATGTTCTTAATTCTTTTTATCTTATATTAAATTTAACAGTTAAGATGCATAATTTGATAATTAATATTTGCAGTGTAATATTTGGCACTTTTAAAATCCGGTTTTATCATTACATTATTATTTTATGCTAATGACATATGTTATTTCCCTATGTTAGTTACGTATAAACGATGAAAGGATTTGACTAAAAATTATTTATTTACAATGCTATTCGCTTTGTGATTGATAAAACATCACAAAATATTACGTGAAAACGAAATAAAATAATATTAAAAGAAAATAACTTACCAAACCGTTGTCAAAAGTAAAAATGCCAACATCTCGACCATGATGGATATGATTCCTCCTCATAATTGGATTAGCATAATTTTTGACCCAAATTCCTGCCAGAGCGTTCCTGCTAATTTCGTTATCCTCGTATGTCCCTTGAGCATAATCAGTCACATACAGGCCCACATTTTCACAGTCACTTATATCGCAATGGCGTATCACAGGATTTGCACCCACTCCACTAACACAAACTGCTGCTCCAACTAAGGAAATGAAAAAAGAAATTTTAAAAAGGTAACAATAAAAAGGCAGACAAATTCTTTATTACCTGAATGAAACTACGGCCAAAACAAAATGAACTATTAAAAGGGCAATTTTAAAGGTGATATAAAAATAACCTTTTGTGACTTTTAAGTGAACAACTTGAAGGTATTATAATTTTCTACTTCTTTCAACTTTTACATGCGAAAATGTACAAGGAAAAACATAACAAAAACTTAAATAAACAGTTTTGCTTACCAACTGAAGTACTTCTAATGATGCAATGATCAATGGTTGGGCTGCAGTTCTCACCGACTTCTAAACAGTAATGTTTATGATGGGGGACGGTTGACGTGACATCTGGAGAAAATTTGAGTGTCAAGTGGCCTGCATAAGCCTGTTTGGCACCCTCCACGAACATCACCGTTGATTCGGACTCACGTTCGAGTATCACAGACTCCGCCACGTTGCCTGGAGCAGCACCTAGCAGTTCCAATTGGGTGTTATTAATTCCAAAAGAATTGAATAAAATAATGGTTTTAATCATAACATTCCAGCTTTTTAATGCACCTGAACAAAAAGAAAAAAGAGGACGCACCTATGAGAGCTATATCCGAGTCAATGACGAGAAATTCTCCACGATAAGTGCCTGCGTGCAAGAATATCAAAGGTCCTTGACTGTTGCTTTCTGTATTTGATTGAGAATTGCTGGAAGCTGTTACTAAGGTTGCAGTACCAGTGCCATTACGTTCATCAGCGTAGTCCAAGGCGCCCTTTAACAATTAGGACCATCACAATAAGTTCTTTTACAGTGCAAAATTTAGTCTATTGTGCGTAAACAGTAAAATCCTTCTAACGCCACCTACCTGAACAGTATTGAAGTACACAAGGTTTCGACCCTTAAACTGCAACTCCTGGTAACCAGGACGTACATGTATGCCTCTATACAACTGCCGGAAGGACTCCTTCCAGGGATTTGCTAATTCTGACTCCTCCGGACTTACGAATTCAAAGCGACAAGGCGCGGGATTGAAAAGAGGTAAATCATACTCGTATACGCTTTGGTAAAGACGTTTCCTAATAATAAACAAATGAAAAAATTAACAATTTTTCAAAAATATGTACGTTTAAAATACGTTTTAAATAGGCATAAATTTTTATTAGTGCTCGCCGGAGGATTTAGGCGATTTCGTCATACATATTTGTACTTACCATAATTCCGTATCATTGGCGATGGTCTGGAAGCGTTTGCAGACCTGGCTGACGCGACATAAGTCTTGTTCTAACAAGTAATTAAATATCGTGAGCAAAACCTCGTCAGGAAGCTCGTATTGAAGATAATGAGCGGCTGTATTAGTGCAACCTATAAAGATATAATTTGTGTAAATAAAATATTTCATTAGGTTATTTTCTTAAAATTATTTTATTAAAATTTATAAGTTAGTAAAATAAATATCTATTTACACAATGCTCAGTGACGTCGTATATTGTTATTATCTTAAAAAACATCTTTTGATTACCCTGCATGCATCATACATTTGTTTTTATGTTACTACTTCCTTTTAAATGTATTATTCATCTATATGCTAAGGAATATTCAAAACTTCGAATAATTGTCAATTAATTATAGAAAAGTCAATGGAAAGTTATACAGAGTTCAATTTAGCTTTCTCTTGAATTCCAGACAAAAACAAATTTAGTAGTAAAGTAAGTTATAAAATATTTAAAGGCTATTATCAAGCAGGGCTTTTGTTACTATTTGTTTCAACTTTTTTGTTAAGCACTGTACTCGCGATTGATTACATAAAATAAAATGATTTGCTTTAACTTGAAAGATAACAAAAAAAAATAAATTTCAAAACATTCTCCACCTCCTAACCTTGACACTGATCATATCCACAAACGAATACCGTAATAAAACGCTCTTTTAATGCACTTGAATAAATGCATAATACCTATCTTAATTCTACATTAGCATCGTGATAAACTAAAACAAAAATACGCCGGATCTCATTTGCAATTCATCCTTTCAGTTTATGGAATAAAAACGACTATTAGAGGAAGATGGTCGGCACATCAAACTTAGGAAGCATGACTAATTTTCAGACTCGGACGACTTCACAATTCGAAAATTAATTAGACAGATCTGCCCTTGAACGCAAGGTCGTACAATACCAACTGTCTACAACTTTTTGCCTTCCGTTGTATAATAAGGAAATTAGAAAATTCGCATTACACATATACATAAGATTTACGTACGCAAGAATCCAAAAAAAACTATACAACCGCTCAAATAATCGTAAAGAAATTATTATCTGGTCGATCGTTAAAGAAACAAGATTACATGAGAATGCCTCTACAAATAAAAAATTAATAAACATTAGTTAAACACAAAAAATAAACTTTTAGAAAATCAAGAATAACATTAAAATATTTTAATTAACATTTCAGTCAAACAGTTTTTTTCAAGAACTCTTTAATACATGCTTAGAAGACAAATATAAACAACACATTTATTATGTAGCTTTCTAAAGAAGAATTTATTCCTGTTAGGTATTTTTTCAACATATAACCGAATTATGAATTTTAAAATTTAAACTGTTTTTGCAAATTAAAACCAAAATAAAAATTCCAAAACTTTCCCCCTTCATTGTACCTTCACTAAAGTACATAAATAATTATGGTAGGTGGTATCTCGAATAATATATCAATACTTTAAAATTTATAGTAATAAAATTAGATTTTACTACTGTTATAAAAAGACACCTACTTTCATATGAAACTGAACAGGTTCGGCGAGGACGTTTACGAGCAGGTAACATAGCAGAATTGTAACCCTGGGCAGAAATTGTTGGGGCGGCAGGTGACGTGGGTGAACCTGCAGTGGCGGCACTGGTGCTGGGCCCCCCTTCGTGGTGAGAAGGAGATTTCCTTCTCAAGTCGTAGGGCGAATGGTGCGCGGGTACAGCGCCCCCGCTGGTACCCGGGCCTGCCGCGGATGTGCTCCCGGAACTAGGGGCAGCTGCTGATGGAGCTGGAATGTTTTGGTTCGGGATGGGACAAGATGGCTCACATGGTTCTGCTGATAACAAAGCAGTTCTTTAGAAATATGATTACATATTTGTTTACACAGACAATCTGCTAAGATAAACATAAATATTCCACAAGTAATTGTTTCTTAATGTCAACATTACCTCTTCTTGACATTAGCTCTAAATGTTTACAGATATCTAATAACACTCAGGAACTCATTCCAGTAACATGAATATTATACTACCTTAAATTCCCTCCAGTAATTAATGTATGTACTTAAACCTACCAGTTTCACACAACTTTACTGTGACAACTCTTGTAATGTACCAAAAAACTGTATTTTATTTGCCTTAATTATTTTTAATTGAAATTAAGCAAGTTCCTATAACAAAATAAATATAATTACCTCTTACTGAATAGTTATTTATATTTATTTTGTGTTTATGTGTATATCAAGCAGTGTGTAATGATGAATGAAAATAATACTCTTATTCATTTTTTACAACGGATAAATCTTTCATTTTTTAATTAAATTATAAATAATGTGTTCCTATCTGAGTTATGGACGTGATAGATTGTCAATACTCGTTTTCCCACGACTATTATAAATGCAAAGTACAAGCCAATAAAATTCAACAAACTGATGAATTTAGACATTATTTCTTAGATGAGTATTGATTTCTAGGGAAATTGAGTAAAGAAACTTCAAAAGAAACTGGCATGATTTTTTTTTAATAGTACACCTTATGATACTTTTATATTCAACAATATGTGGGCTGCCTTGTTATTTTTACTGCCCTATGTGGCCCCCATAAACTAACGTCTTATTGTTACAATGATCAATAATTTACACAAGAGAATCTAACTAAATCACAATTTTATCGATGTAGAAGTGATTATTCTAAACGAATGAAATACGCTAAATCCCTTAAAGCGTATATGTGGGTAACAAAAGCGGTAATCGGAACAAGTCGACCCCATATTCACTATAAGGCACAAGACGTTCTACTTACCAGAGGTTGTCTTAGATGGTGTAGGGATTCTATTAGCACCTTTCCTTCGGGATCTCCTTACATACGACCTTGAGGCCGTGAAAGAAGCACTCGGCATCTTCACAAGCACTCAAAACTCGAAAATCAAGTCCTAAACAAAGGATTCACTACTACTAGAACTGGCAGCCATTTTCCTAATTCCTGTCCATAACTGGACAGACCAATAACAGTACTATGATACCAGTCACGTGATCGTTAAAATGTCAGAATGGTGTACGGATTTAACGAAACCATTTTTAATTGTTTTATTCCAATTACAATATGTTTCTTATTATCGGTCACTTACGTAGCTAGCCTTTACGTTTGGAAATCCCAACATGAAAGGTAAAATATTTTAAAAGCGTTTACACCAAAATATTCACCATTTATTAATCGACAACTGTAACTCGCGACGGCGCTAACCTACAACAACACGTCTCCCCTCTACTTTTAACAGTGGCGTAACTTGGTTATCGGTTTTGAGAATAAATCAACCGTTTTAATTAAAACCAGTTCAAGTGAAAGTAAAAGAAAAAAAGTTGTGCTCTCTTGTGGAACGTAGAAAAAACAAGTACCAATTAATTTTAAATCAATAGGCAATAAAATTTATCACTAATTTAAGTTTAAAATAACTCTCAAGTTTTGTACGTTAAAAAAGTTTTTCAACTTTTCTGTTTACGTATAAAATAAATCTTTCAATAACTTGAGTATTTTATGAATTTTAATACACATTCACACTAATAAAGAACAATTTTTGTTAGAGAATACCATATATTTAAATTACATTATTTTCCTCAAAAACAGTATAAAAATAAATCAAAATAGAATTATTTTACTGCTATACGCCTTTAGAAAAGCGCCTATGACTTTTTTTTAATTGATAATTACAGCATTCGTTTCTTTCAAAACCAGTTGTGAAAAACATAGTAGTTGGAAATAATTTAATTATATGATTTAAATTGCTACACTTCAAGGGTTAAAATGGCGCTCATTTCTAATTAAATTTACTTGCTTTGGATTTTATTTAGTTTCTAGTTAAAAAAATGTATAATTTACTTATCTTTTTTTAGAAATCATCCAACTACAATAAAACAAAGATTTTTTAGCGTTTTTATAATGATGTTCATTGCACCAATCTTTTTATATATGGGTTTAAGTAAAGGATTACTTGAAAAATATACTCTTTTTGAAATAGCGGGTCTTAAATTACAGGGAATATGTCAAGCTTGTCTGTTACCTTTAGTTTTAACCATGGTATTATTTTTGGGACCACTTTATATGCAATTTCTGAATGGTTTCTTGAATACATATTTAGGTATGTGTTAACAATACAACATACTATCAAAAATTTATATATTTTTTTCTTTCAAGATCCCAACTATTGGATTGAAAATGTTAAAAATTTGAGGTGGTTAAGAAACCACATTGTCGCCCCACTATCAGAAGAATTTACTTTTAGATCTTGCATGCTACCCTTACTTTTACAGTGTTTTTCCCCTATTACAGCGGTCTTTGTCTGCCCTTTATTTTTTGGGGTGGGTAAGTAACAAAAAAAATTATTCCTTTTGAAGTTATGAGAAAAATAAACCAAAAAAGCACACACCTTCTTACATATATATGATATTAGATATTATAGGAAGACGAATCGTTGTTTAAAAATAATTTGTCTAATAATTTTTAGCACATTTCCACCACATGATAGAATTAGTTCGAGACGGAATTAATTTTAAGACAGCATTTTTAATGTCTTGTAAGTACTTACAAAATAAATATTGTTAATTAAAAAAAAGAATGTTTTTTTTTTCAGGTTTCCATTTTTCATTCACAACAATTTTTGGGGCTTATTCGGCATATTTATTTTTGAGAACGGGGCATTTTATGTCGTCATTTATTGTACACGCATTCTGCAACCACATGGGAATGCCCGACGTTTCGGAACTGTTAACTTACAAAGGAACTCAACGCGTTGTAATTATATGCGTGTTTTTTTTAGGGCTTGTCCTCTGGTGCTACTTATTAAATCCATTGACCGAGCCCCAGTGGTTTTACAATGATTATTTTTATAATTATTACACTAAGATTAAAGTGTAATTAAACAATATTGTCAATGACGTCAACAATTTTTAACTGAAATTGCTCAGGATGATAAATACCTAATAATAAAACATTGTACTTTATAAATATTTCTGTTTTCATTTAAAGAAACTTATTGTTAGTTCTTCATTATTCATTATTTCATAACTTAAGATTTCGGTTTGGGAATTCAAATTCTCATAGGAACATATCCATGTGAGTGTGATATTAAATGATCTAATTATAATAAGAAATAAAAACCATTGAAAAAGTTCAAGACCAGAAGTACAGGGATGCTTTAAGTAAAATCATTGCTTGCCTACCACACGGGCGGCCCGGGCTGATGTGACACTTATTTTGATCTTACGATTGGGTGTAATAATGTGACAAAATTGGTTCAATTTCGCCCACGTCCGGTACTATAATAATTAAGTCATTTTTCTGTGAAGAAGTATAATAAAATAACCGCGACTTATTTAATAAACAAAGTTTATTCAATTAATAAACTATGTATTGTAAATGCAAATTCTCAAAATACTTTTATCACAAAATTACTTAAATTGAAGCACAAAACTGTTATCTTGCACTTAATCTCTATATATTTATGTATAATCTGATTACGGAAAACAATTATACTATTTTACACAACGAACAATATCGACGATCACTACAGGAACGATAAATATTTACAATTACAAGCAGTTTAATAAGATTAAATTTGATTTTATTAATTTGACGGTCGGTCTCCATCCTGCACTTGATTTAAAAATGCAAGTATGCTGGATTTGAGTCGTGCAACTGCGGCAAGAGAGGGCGAGGGAGACATACATGGGGTAGAACAATGACTTGTACTTAAATCACACTGATCTAGCATTCTGAGTAACTCCTCTGGAGTTGGACCACCCTCCTTTTTGGCTACAGAAAATTTTACTCATGATATTCAACAAAAACGCATACCAAATATCAAAATATAGCCAAAAAAGTTTTAAGGGATACACCAACTTTAAAAACAAATTTTACAAACATGTTAAATAAACTTCCACTTAAAGTTATCAAGGATACGTTAATTTAATACAAATCTAATAATTTTGCCTGAAATATACCTGTTTCAGACTTTCGGTTTGAGTCAAGTGCAGTTGTCAAATCCCACATTTGGATGGCCCCATTCGCATGACCAGTAAATATAAACCTCCGAGGTCTGGAACCCATCCTATTAGATCCTTCACACTCGTGAACACAAAACGCACTTATTGTAGTACCATCCACTGCTTTTATTAGGCATACCCTAAATAGATTACAAATATGAAAATAATCAATAATAAAGTATTCTTTTTAACAGTAATACTATATAACCTATATACCTAACAGCAAGAAATAAATTAAGTAAAACAACACAAATGGTCGAATTTTGATTAAGAGCGGAACCAGTTCATTAATTCTTTTCAAAAATTTACTTTTATTAAACTACAGACAAGAACGTAAAAATTTTTAGCAACCTAATATTACGCTTTTTGTCAATAGTAAAATTTAACTTCAATATTTCTTAATTTCTAGTTTATGTTATTTTCTTTCGAATTATAATTAAAAACTTACCTGTCACCGTTACTTGCCAATCTTACGTAGAGCTGATCGGTGTCAGGAACGACTTTCTGTATGAAAACTTGCTCATCGTCTTGCTCGCCGAAGGGTCCACAATCGTTGGCTGTCGCGTAACTAATACAAGGCTCCATGGCTTCCAGAGATATTATTTTGAAAGACGCCTCCGGAGTAGATCCGGGTTGCGTAGAGATCATACCACGAAAACGCGTAACTCTCCAACTTCGCACATGGTTGTACTCGCAACAAACAGATACCAAATATTTTTCTGACAACGTCACCTAGAAGCAATAATTTAAGATTTTCTAGTACACTTAATAAGTTAACAAAATATTATATATATCATAAAAGAAATGATGAGTGCTGTCAGCACAGGGCAAAGTAGTATTATGTAGTTAGTATCAGCAATTTCTTATGCTGAAGCGTACAATGTGTTGCATACCTATTTACAAACAATTCCTTTAAATTTAATTTTTCAAACAATCTTTAACACAAAGAAAGTGATTAAACAAATTTTTCAAAATAGTGAATTTCGACTACTCGAAGCAATGGTGCTAACAGTTTCGAATTTACATTGACTGAAAAACTAGTACTAAATAAAAGAAATGATGAGTGCTGTCAGCACAGGGCAAAGTAGTATTATGTAGTTAGTATCAGCAATTTCTTATGCTGAAGTGTACAATGTGTTGCATACCTATTTACAAACATTTCCTTTAAATTTAATTTTTCAAACAATCTTTAACACAAAAAAAGTGATTAAACAAATTTTTCAAAATAGTGAATTTCGACCACTGGAAGCAATGGTGCTAACATTTTCCAGACTACAGTGATTGATAAAAATAAAAAAAATATTTTTTCTTTTCCAAATCATGAATTAATTCATTTTTGAATTAAGAACTCACTTTTTTTGGAATAATTATTTTATTGAAATAATTCGAAATATTTATCCAGTTAATAAAAGCAAATAACAAAACTCACCTTTGTAACCGGACTTTGATGGACAGTAAATGTCTGAAATAGTTGTGGTCCATGTCCTACAGTCTCTGGATGTTGAACTATAACCCTAACACACCCAGATCTTGTACCGTACGCAATTTCTATCCAATTGCCGCATAGATCTGCTTGCAGAAATCAAAAATAAATGTACGATTTTTCCGAACGGAAAAAAAATTATTACAAAATAAAAACAGCATAAGCAAATAAATACTACACCATGATATAGAGCACTATTGTTTATTATATTATGGAATGTACTTGACATTTCAAGCTTTATGTAAATTGAATATTTTGTAACAAAATGTTAATAAAAAAAAATATAATTAAAAAATAAAAAGCAGGAACAATTTTAAATAATCTTCTGTTCAGAAAAAATATAAATCATTTTTCATAAGTAAGCGAAAGCGAGTGACTTTTATGATGAATAAAGTAAGATAAGAGACAAATGGGGCCTTGTGTTGGCATACCAGCAAAAACCAACCAGTATGTATTTTTACATGTAAGTACACAACGTAATAATCATTGTACAATACGGTGCAATGATGTAAAAAAGTAGCATGTAAATGCACTGTTGTGTATGTAACAAAATAACGAAAAACTGAATAAAACAACGAAAATTTAAGCGAGCAACTTTACTATGTCAGCCATACCTTCGCGACCCCTCTCTGACGCTGGCATGAAACACAAGGTTCTCAACAGTTTAGCATGAAAGTAATAAATGAGTTTAATTTGAAATAATGTGATAACATGATAACAAACGCTACTAAACAATAAAAATTTAAAACGATAACTCTCATACTACAGCAAACACTAAAGGGTTAAATTACAGAAAAAAAGATCATACTAACTTACTCGTTTTTGGGGTCAAATAAACGGAAATTGCAGTAACGGGGTCATTGTTAGGATCACGATACAGCTCAGTCACTAACAGATCGTTATCTTTCATTCGCAACGGAAACTTTTGCATATCTGAAAAAAAATAGCTACTGAAATTTATAAATTAAACTATTATAATAAATGATCATTTAATTCAATTAAAAAAGCTATAATAGGATGGGTAAAAGAATATTTTGCTTACCCAACCATTGCTTTTCATACACATAAATAGTAAAATTGTTGTATAAATTCACTAACCAATATAATAAATGCAGCCGTTGTTACTGCCAAGTAGAAGAAAAGAACCGGCAGTGTCAAAAGAGGCTATAGAGAAGACGTCTTGTGTTTGCCAATGTTGGGTCATCGCGTGCCATACTCCCAATTTACCCGAAGGAGAGAGAGCCACTAGCTGACTGCCAATAAAGAACAGGTACTCAACCTTGACATGCAAATTAAACGTTCCTAAAAAATTCAAAAAGAATGCCATAAACTTGGTATTATTATGTGGTAAATAAAAAATTGGAGACTGTAGTGAAGAAACAAATAGATAAAAAACGGACTCGCAATTTCTAGAAATCATAGCAGAACATATGACCTTTGATCACATTATGTTTGTGATAATTATACAAGTGGTGTCTTTTTATTATTGTGTGATAAAGAAGAAAGAAGGAATACAAATTGTAAAAAATTTCTCCTTACCGACATTATTCCTAGTTCCATCTTCTAAAATCCCCCACAACTGTATATGACTTCCACTAGAAATAGCTATCATTTTAGAGGCTTCACCAGCCCCACTTGAACCCATTTTGGCATTGATTGCTATACGTTCTATACAGCTTTCAGTATAAGGACTGGTAAAAACATGCTGCCAACCACTGGAGTCTTTTAATCTTAAATATGAAAATTATAAATGTCACATGTATCTACTTTAATATACAAAAATTACCTGTAACAAACAACAAAATGAGCATATGCTACAGCAATCCAATTATGATGAGCTTTTATAATCTGAACTCTCAGTGGATCTGTCCATGTTGATGCTAAAAAACAATTAAATACAATATTCTTCTACACTTTTATCCTAAGGTATCCAAGTACATCATGTATATTGACAATAAAATGTTTAATTACCATTTGCACCAAAAACTAGGCATACATCATTCTTAAAATATTTATTGAGATCTGCAGATGAATTGCGGGTGTGCCTCAGATCCAGTGATGCTGCTCTGGAGTGACCATTACCTCCTGCAACCCTTGACACAAGGCCTCTTAGGTCCTGGGAACTCCTACTACAACTTCCAGATAAACCAACTCTCATTTCTAATGATGAATTTCTTGAATGACCTTTACATAAAGAATCTGTTATAATTGTATCCCAGTTACTTGTAATTATTAAATCTTACATTCTTGTTAAATAAAAATTTTATAAACCAGAATTTTTACAACCACAAAATGTACCTTCGCCTCCTTCTGATCTTGCCTGAGAAAAACCACAATTAGATTGGACATTACTTAAAGGTGGTCCAGGGCTTGAATAAGGTCTCACGTTTTCATAACCACTTCCTGGATTACTTGATCCATTGGATGATACTGTTGCTCGAAGGTCTGGCAAGTCATGCCTTCCATTTGATTTTCCTTGTTGCTGTTGAGGATTTTTATCATCTATATTGGGTTCATGAACTGGGATACCTAAGAAATTAAAAGAAGTTATTAAGAATGTAGTAATTATTAATAGACTAACTCACTTGGTGGAGGTAAATAGCCATAAAACAATACATCACCACATGTAGATTGTGTCATTTCTTCACATAAAATCAATCTCTTAACTAGAGGAGCAATTCCATAATATTCAGCTTCATGTGTGAGTGTTCTAAGATCAACACCTTTCATATCGATTTCTCTTGTTCTTAAGTAATTTAAAATGATAGCAAAAATTTTGGGATCTCTATCAATAAAAATAGCACCTTTCTCATCACGCAAAGTAGGAATTCTGCCGTTTAAAAGAGCGGTAAAAAATGTATCTGGAATCCATGTCAAGGTTTGGCGAGACGTTGAGAATCTACAAAAACAATGATATTTTTATTATTCAAGAAATTCTGTAAAGTAATTTAACCTTTTGCCTCCAACATTGAGGTGCAAAATATCTCCATTGTATGTTTGATGAAACGAAGTCATTTTTATAAAAAAAAATGCAGAAAATACACTTAAACCGTCCTACACTCAATAGTAGTAATAACAACTATTTTCTTTTTATACTATGATTTCAAAAAGTGCATAAAATAACTTGCTATAACTGCAAACTGTAACAAAAATATCTCGTTTTACCATAACAATACTATTATGACTATTATCATACTATAATGACATTAGACCAGGCATTAGACTATGGACGACTATGGACATTTCATTTCATAGATACTTTATTTTAATATGTTGACGATAGATAATGTTGACTTCGATACATATTGACTGTGGCTCAATACTACCGGAAGGCTTTCTAAAACATTTTTTATAAACGTTACTCTGTGATGACCATTTATCTCTCATCAAATTTAATTTATCGTTAATTTAATTTTTACTGAAATTTTGCAACGGTTTGCAATAAGTTGATTTTCGTAACAAGAAAGAAGAAACACTATTTGTAATATATGACGTTATGTACTATGGTTGTAGAAATCCGTGATGAACGTGGTCTATGGAACATGGCCTATTATCTATGAACATGGCAGAGTGTGGTTATGGACCGTTGTTTGTTTTTTTGAATTATTCATATTTATAATGTACAACAATTTTCGAAAAAAGACTTGGTTTAAGAATAAATCAAAAAAGCCAACTAAAGAGTATAGCAATGCCATTAAAGCAAATGCTTCACGATTTGAACGTACACCTGTTCATGGCTATTATGGGTTTAAACTTTATTTTCCTGAGGGTTTGTTAAACTTTTATATTATTGTTGCATTGAGTGAATAACAATTAAATTTTAGACTCTGTCGATGCAGAATGTATTTTAATGAATACAACAGCTTTTGAAGACTATATACAAAGAAACCAAAAAGACTTTTCGTTTAGCAAGATCAAGCAAGAAAAAGTCTTTTTTATTGATGTGAAAGAACTTTCTGAAGATGATGAATTTTTGAAAAAATGGAAAAGCTTCCCTGATGATATTGTGTGCAACACCGAATACTCTTTGTCATGTTTAAGTTTAGCCATGTACCAAATTTTAATGAAAATAGAGGAAAAAAGACTGAATGGACAACAAAAACAACCTGATTTTTTACCAATTTTAAATACTAGAATAATTAATTTTAATCCGATTTTGCAACTGAAAAATTTAAAAGTTAATTATTTTGGTAAATATTTAAAGCATATAATAGCTATTTTACATAAACTGTTTAATATATCTAGTATATATGTTATACAAAATTGGTTTCAGGAAAGTTAGTCACTGTAAGAGGAACTGTTATAAAAGCTGGCAATGTAAAATTGTTATACAATTACATAGAATTTTCATGTGGTTCTTGTAGTGGTACCCAAGTGGTTAAGCAAATTGGTGGAAACTTGACAATCCCAACAAAATGCCCTACAAAAGGTTGTCGTGCCCAATTTAACTTTACACCATTAATTTTATCACCATATACAATCCATAAAGACTGGCAAACCATTAAATTGCAAGAACTTGTTGGAATAGAGCAAGTACATACATATTTAATAACATTCTTTATAAATTAATTTTACTTCCCCTTTGAATTTAGACTGAAAATGGAAGGATACCACGTACCTTAGAGTGTGAGCTAACAGGTGATTTGGTTAAGTGCTGTATTCCTGGAGATGATATAACAGTTACTGGAGTAATCAAGGTACGATATACTTTTGATTAAATACATTCAAAATGAATTGCCTCAAATTTGTATATATTTACTTTACAGACACAATCTTCAAATGAATCAAGAGGTAAAGAAAAACAGGCATCTGTATTTTTATTGCATATGATGGCAATTACTGTTGTTAACAATAAAAATCAAAGTCATGCTCTCCATGGGGGTGCAAATCATGTAACTTTTAATATTAAGGATTACTATGCAATTCAGGTATAAATTCATAACGGGGTTTGTTTCAAAATAATAGTATTTGTTGTAATTTTATCTTCACATAAATGTAGAGGAGATAAACATAATTAAACATATATGTGAATCTGACCTTTTAATGTGAAGTACAGTCTTCTCATTGCAGAAAATCCATGCAGAACCATCTTTATTTAGATTTTTAGTACATTCCTTATGTCCGAGCATATTTGGCCATGAAATTGTAAAGGCAGGGCTTTTGTTAGCTCTTTTTGGTGGAACTGAAGAACAAACTGATATTAGATGTGTATCTCATGTTTTAATGGTGGGTGATCCTGGCTTAGGGAAATCCCAGTTGCTCCAAGCTTGTACTAATGTTGCACCAAGAGGTAAAACTTATATAAAAATTTATGTATGAAATTATAAATAGTATATTACTAACGAAACTCAAATGAAATATTCTTCTTTTTTGTGGTTTTTGGAATTATTTTAAGGAGTTTATGTTTGTGGAAATACCAGTACCAGTTCAGGTTTAACTGTTACAATGACTAGAGATAATGGAGAGTTTTCATTGGAGGCAGGTGCTTTGGTTTTGGCTGATCAGGGCTGCTGCTGCATTGATGAATTTGATAAAATGACCGGGCAACATTCTGTAAGTACTAAACTAACATCTGAAAATGTGCAGAGCATCAAATTATAAATAAGCAAAATAAAATGAAAGAATGAAAGAAATAAAATGAATAAATTTTGATCATTTGCTTTACATCAGAAAATCTGATAAAATTACTAGGAATAATTTATCAAACAGTAGGAGTGAGTTCAAAACATATCAAATTATAAATAATTTGAAAAGTAATTCAATTTTCCTAGTACTTGAATTGTTCAAATTTAATTTTAAATTTTATGTTTTCTGTAGTGTCTTCTGGAGGTAATGGAGCAGCAAAGCATCAGTATAGCAAAAGCCGGTGTTACATGCAATCTACCCACTAGAACGACCATTCTGGCCGCCGCTAATCCTGCAGGGGGTCATTATAATAAAGCCAAAACAGTATCGGAAAATTTAAAAATGGGTTCACCTCTCCTTTCTCGATTTGATCTTGTTTTCATTATTCTCGACAAACCAGACGAGGTTTACATAACATAAAATGAAATTATTTTGTTTTTATTTGAAACAGTAGGTACTGATGAATTTTATTTGTATTTTGTAGACGGCTGACGCTTTATTATCGGAACATGTCCTTGCTCTGCATTTAGGAATTAGAAAGCGAAACATATTACAAATGGCCGAAGAAGTTATACCCCTAGCTGATGCGACGTTACCTCTGAAGTATTATTTTTTTTTTAAATTTCAAGTTAAAAGTCAATTAAAGTAAACAGTATTGATTAAACGTCAATTACTTATCCTTAATTTAAACTTTAATAACTTTTTTTAATAGAGAACGGTTAAAATTAAAACCTGATGAATGTTTGGATTATCTTCCGCACCAGTTATTCAGAAAATATATCGCATATGCACAAAAATATGTGCACCCCCAGCTTTCAGATGAGGCAGCTGTGATTTTGAAAGAGTTTTATTTAGAGCTGCGAAAAAAATATCAAACAGGTGACAGTACACCGATTACAAAAAGGCAATTGGAATCCTTGCTGAGACTAACACAGGTAATCTATGCGTAATTTTAGTAGTAAGTAATAATACTAAATGTAACATTTATTATCAAATATGTTGAACGACAAAATTCGTGTAATGTTTAATTTACAACAGACATTGGATAGTTTGAACCGAAACACAACACATTAACGAGTATTGTATTTAATATATAATTAATAAAATAAACATACAAACAAAACACAAGTGCCAAATATATCGAGGATTTACAGCAATGGTGAAATATCGCATTTTAAGGCTAATTGAGTCTCGTTTCTATAATCCAATGTTTAGTTTGTTCATAATTATTCACACTATTGAGTATCTACTCTCTACTGTATTAAATAATAAAGATCAAATAAAATGAATGCTTGTGGTAGAAAGAAAAATTCTAATCCAGGTTTTGGATACTTACTCTTACACAGGATATTTGTTCTACTAAAAATTATTGAATTGATAGGCTAGAGCGAAACTTGAGTTACGTGAGGAAGCAACTGCAGAGGATGCGATCGACGTTGTGGAAATAATGAGACACAGTTTAATTGAAACCTTTTTAGACGGTTCAGGAAATCTCGACTTTACAAGATCGCAATTCGGAACGGGAATGAGTAGTCGAAATTTGGTAAATTATATTTACAGTAAAAAAAAGAGAAATAAATGCTATTATATGTTTCATTTAGGCAAAGAGACTGCTTTCTTTACTGCAATATCAAGCTGATTGCCAATGCAAAGGGACTTTTACAATTGAGGAAATAAAAAGATTAGCTGAAGATAATGGAATCAATAAAAGTAAATTCTTCGATGTCTTAAGCAGTTTAAATATTCAGGGATTTCTTATTAAAAAAAGTCCCAATTCTTATCAGCTTACGAGTGCTGATTCATAAAATAAAGAAAATAGTTATTACAGCTTTATTGTTGTTGTTGACGTTCCGTTCTCAGTCACAGAAGGGGTATCTTCAAGACTGACAGGAAATATCAAGTATCACAATTAATTTTATTAATGTAAAATAATCTATTTTCTTTATCCGTTCACCACCGGGGTTTTCGATACTGTAAGAACTCTAATAAATATATTTATTAATTTTAATTGTAGCATGTAATTTTATCGCAATATAATTAATTATTAAATAGTTATCACCTATTTAAGGAAAAAGAATTGTATCGGCCAGGAATAATAGTATGATCTTGTCAATCATTGTTAAGGAACGCACCTAAAATTTTATGCTGAGAATTTAAATTTCAATGTTGGTAGTAAAATATTTCAATTTTTGTTTGTTTGACGTATGTGTGTGCAACGGTTATAGTTTGAAAGGTAGTTTTGAATACAGCATAAAAATTAGTGTTTAGGAAGTAAAAGTCTTTCAGATTAAAAATTCAAAGAAAAAACTAATAAAGGTGGTGAGAGATTTGTTACACCGGTGATATCGTATTATTCTTTTTATACTACTTAAATTTGCATCAACTCATAAACGATAAGGCATTAGTGCCTTCTTACATTCTGTTAAACAAATTTTGTTCAAGCAATTTGGAAAATGCCAAGAACAAAACAAACCCGACGAAAAGTAAATGCTAAAACTACTCGGCCAGGAGATATAGATTTTCAGGAACTAATTGCTCTTGGTAACTTACTTTAGTATAAATTGTATCCCACACAGCATAATTTTTTCTTCTAGAAACTGATTTAAACCTACACTTAGAAACTGAGGACAAAAAAATAAAAACAGAAATCGAAACGCTATTAAAAGAAACACTATTTACCTTTTCTGAAAAGGATATGAGTAAAACTTTGTATGAATTGGTACTACACTATACATTTTCAACTACATTTGTAATTTAAGCATGATTTTATTATTTCCAGGGAAGTGAACATACCACAGACATTTCAAAGCTTACAGATTTTTCTTCAATACGAAATATTACTGCATCTTCTGTGAAAAGTCATCCTGTTCGTAGTTTATCATGTGGAGATGATGAAGGTATTATTTGAAATTGCTTTTTGTATTCTAACATTATTAATAGTTAATGCAATTATTTATGTTTTCATTCATATTTTTCTCATATATTTATTTAACTTTTGGTTGTGGTATAATATAAGCTTAACTAATTTAAATTGGAAGGGCCAATTATAATAATAATAACCCTAGTAAAAGTTTCACTCACCTCTCATTGACTAATAAATATTAAATACTGGCTACCCAGGATATCTTACTGCAGGAAGTGGTGAAGGTACCCGAAAATCAAGATCAAGAGCCCCCAAAAATACTATTAAAAAATCTGCTCGACCTTCTCGATCTTTATCACGTACGAATCGTACTAAATGCACCTTGAATTCGTTCACTACACCCATAGACAAAGGAAAACCCCCACAAGCAGGCATTAACAGTGTAACCCCCAAGGTATGTAATAAATAAAGTGTAAAGAAAATATAATAGTAAATATATAAAGAAAACTAAAGTGCATTTTATTCATATTCATAAATTGCTTATTTTTTTAGATGAACCCAAGTATACCTCAAGTTGTTCTAAGACGGCCAAAACAAGGTGAAATGGCTATATCGCTTCAAGGTAGTCCCTTGATGGTGAGCAGTCTTGTTAGTGATGCTGTAGCAAATGTTAATATACCCCTAAACGATGGTCGGATACTTACAATTCAACCCCAAAGGGGTCTTAGACATTCCCAAATACCCAATTTTTCACCAGCTACTAGAAGACAAATTGAAACTCTACGAGACAATTTGAACAAAGTATGTGCTTTGAATTTCAAAAATTAATTTATTCATAATTAATATTTCCTCTTTATTGTATGTTAATCTATACTCTTGTTTTTTCAAAAAGTTCATTATTTGAATACTTTTTTTTTCTTTACCATTATTAAAGAAGTTTTAATGGAGTTACTCTTTTTATAAATTCAGTAAATTATACAATCTCTCCATACAAATGAATTTGCAATAGACAACCTTTCTTGTTTCATGGAAGGAAGAAATGTATATTTGTAATATATACTCTCATTTAAAAAAGAGAAATAAGTATTACAATATTTTTTATAAAAAAACTAATTAAGAAGCAGTTAAATTAGCAATTACTTGTTTATAATTATCAGTTTCAAAATAGTCTTTATTCAACCATTAATTGATACAAATAAATTTATAGTACAATAGTTTAATAAATGCATAATTTGCTCCAATAAAATATCTTTTGCTATAAATAGGAGATTTACTTTGGACTGTTTTTCTCATCCCAAATAGTAATGCCATCACATGAACAAATTGTCTTAGGATTTTGAAACAGTCCAGAGGATCTTGCAATTACACCACAAGCTAATCTATTACCACCAGTTGGTAATTCTGTTACAACCAAAGATCTTCCTATTATTTCTGGGACTTTAACAACACAATCAGCCAAGCGAAATGAAGCTCTTCCATCTTCCTCTGCTGCCACAATCCCTAAATCACCATAAATCCTCTCATCTCCTCCTGCCTTTATTAACTTTGGATTAAAACATTCTCCAATATTATTGCAACCTAATGAAATATTGTTTTCATACATTTATTAAATCAAGACAGACATTTAGAAGTACTTTTACCATTTGATATATCTCCACATTCATTAACAAACAATCCATGTTTTCCTGGATTTAATCCGTCAATAGTTCCATCTATAATACAGGTATTTGGATCTACCTGCATGAAGCGAACTACCCCTTTAACTACACCACTACCAATTTCCAAAACACAAACTGCAGCTGATGTCCCTGCATATCCTTTAACGACAGCCTTTCTTCCTGTAGATTGTAGTTTTTGTAAAATTTCTTCAGTACGGAGTGTGGAATCGACTACGACAGTGTTAGTATCTAAATTAACATCCACAGAACTGACACCCGGAACATCCAGACTCTTTTTTACTGATTTTACGCAAGAATCGCATGTCATCTGAACTGCAAATTCTACTTTAGTGGACATAGTTGTTTTTAATGAAATAATTGCTGATTCATAACGAATTTTTCCAAAACATAACGTTACTTTCCAACTTCTACAACATTTATTTCAGATTTATTCTTATCTGACAGCAGCTATAACCCTAAATTTTTAATCTGACAAGAATATTTTGTAGGCAGTGTTCAATTTATTAATGTAAATGCAATCAAACAGGGTCGATGTGATGCAGGTACGTTTATAATCCCATACATTTACATATTCTTCTTATTTATGAATATACGTTAAAAAGAGGAACAGTATAGTGTATTTATCTTATTTAAAGCAAAACTAATATCATACTAATAAACATTAAATATTAAATTAAAAATCAGCAACCAAAGTGATCGTCAGATGCCAATCAGATCGGCCAGATCACTGTTTTGTTGCTTTTGTGTATGATGACCGGCTCTTTTTTATCATATGGTTTATGAAAATAATGTTCTGAACAAATCTACAAATAACACGACAAACAATGACAAATTAAATAAGTACCGGATAATGTAATAAAGACTTGTTACAAGAGTGCCATTTAACTAGTTGTTAGGGAGTGTATACGTTGGTAGATAATAATATCGCAAATTACAGATATTTTAATATCTTATCAGAAAAATGTAAATTAAATAAGATTTTGTTTGTGCCGTGCTTTGTAAACAATGTAATTTTGGCAATGATCACAAAATTGGACTCTTTTTTCATTGTTTTATTTCTACTTATTTTATTTTTGGCAGAAGGTGAGTAATGAGCTTCTTTTTGTCTTCCAAAAATTATTTATTTATTTTCAGGTGGGTCGATTGATTTAAGGCCTTGTGATGATACTGATTTAGTAAATGAATATTGTGGTTTAAATGAAACATGTGAGAGTGGATATTGTCACTGTTTACCCGGATATATAAGAGTTAATTCAACAACACAATGTGCTTATGACACAAGAGCTGATAACTCTCAAACTTCTAAGCCATCAAAGTTTACTGATAACGAAAATGAAAACACAAGCAAATCCCACTTAGCTGAAAGTATTCTTATTCCTACTTTGTTTATCATTATTATTGTGATATGTTCAATTTATTTCATACGTAAATATAGGCTAGTTAATTATATACGCAACAAAATATCTAGCCAAAGAAGTATAGCTTATGATGAGGTCATGATTGGGAGAGATCTTGAAGATGATGATCCTCCATTAACATAAATGTATTTCAATAAATTGAAGATGTTTTACTCTTGCTTTTCTTTTAAAAAATGGTACATAATTAGGTAACTGTAAATATTTTGTTTAAATAAAAGAAATTATGTATACAGTTTTCAATTTTATTTATCATGTAAAATTCAACATTAATGTGTGTCTTATATTTTGTAATTAGTAATTTACTTCTAATCTTCAAAGTAGCTGTATAAGATGAGCTTAAATGCCACTTTGAAAAAGAATATAAGAATTGTACATCTACATTGAATATCAAGAAATTAATAATAGGATGATAAAAAAAGAAAGTTATTATGGAGAAATTACCTAGTAAAAATTAATAAGTAATGTGATATTCTCTGTTTTTAATCTCATTAGATTTTCAGTTACATTTGGGATTCCTCCGGGTGTGACGGTTAAACACTGCTCTTATTAAAGGAACGCACCCACTTGTACAATTCTGCGCAGATACAAAAAAAATGGTGACTAAAATCTATGGTGAAATGAAATGAGACAAGACAAGACCAGACAAGACGTAGTCCAACTGGAATGTCACACGTCAGAAATTTAATTTTGTGAGAATTAACTTGTACGTTTTGGGTTTGTTTAAGTTTGGGTCAGTAATGAAATAAAGTATTTTTTTGTGGAATTATCATTTTATTTGGTGATATTGTTAAACATTTTCTAAATAACTGATAATAATATCAGTCGGTACTGTTCATGGGGATCCAATGTGTCGTTATTTAGTTTGAATGTATCTAATATTGTATTGCATTTGATAATTACTAACGTAAGTACTTGTTTTGTGATATTCTCCCTTTTATATAAAATACACAGAATAGTAGAAGTAAGGTTAGTATCTCTTTTTTGTAGGAAAAAATGTCTGATTTCGGTGACTGGTATAAAAATGTACCTGTCTTTACAAAGTATTGGTTGACTTTAACAGTTGGTTTTACATTATTGGGTAGATTTGGGTTTGTACAACCTTATCATTTGCTATTATTGTATGAGCCTCTGAAAAGATTTCAAATATGGAGATTAATTACCTGTGTTTTCTACTACCCTTTAAGTCCTTCTTCAGGTTTCCACTTCTTAATAAATCTATATTTTTTGTACAATTATTCCCTAAGATTGGAGACAGGTAAAGTAAACCTACATGTTTTACCACTGTAACTATATAATTCATTCAATTTTTAGGTCAATACCAGGGAAAACCTGCAGATTATCTTTTTCTGCTTATATTTAATTGGCTTTGTTGTATAGTCATTGGATTAATAGCAGAAATATATGTAAATATCAATTAATTTTCTAGTTTCTAATAACGTGTACATGGTTATTTTTTTATAGTTACTCATGGACCCCATGGTTCTTTCAGTTTTGTATGTGTGGTGTCAACTTAACAAAGATACAATTGTGAATTTCTGGTTTGGTACAAGATTTAAAGCAATGTATTTGCCATGGGTGCTTTTAGCATTCAACATGATCATATCAGGAGGTGGCATAATGGAATTGGTTGGAATTTTGGTTGGGCATTTATACTTTTTCCTTATGTTTAAATACCCTCAAGAATTGGGTGGACCAGTTTTAATTCAGACCCCATCTATATTGAAACAGTGGTTTCCAGACACTGTTGGTGGTGTTCATGGATTTGGTAGACCTCCACCTCGACCTACTGCTCCAACTAGGGATGGTGGCATGTTTAGAAGACATAATTGGGGATCAGGTCAAGTTCTAGGAGGTAATTAAGTTCTTTTGGTATTTTATTTGTTTTTATATATTAAGATTGTACTAATAGAGCAAGTTTTCTTGAATAAACTTATGTCATCAGGTACAAGTTAAATTGGTAAATTTGATTGAAATATGAACGATTTTTGTATATTCATTATTTAAGTTATTTCTTTAAAAATAAAAGTTGAAGAAAATCTACAATTTAATCCTTTGACATTTTTATTACCCATTATTCTTTAAACTTATATCAGTTAGTACATGTTATGATAAATGTAAACGAATTATTTTCTGTCTGCGTTCAAATTTTGAATTATAAAAAGTAAATGTTTATTTTACCCATCTTTAATAATTTGTTATTTAAATTACTACTAGTATTACTGTTTATACGTTTGCAAAAGAAAAACCTTTTGTGACTAATTTTATTATTTTTTTTTTGTAATATTGAAGCAAATAATTGAAAGCAACTTTTCCATTATCATGATAATTCTATGGTTAATTTTAACTGTTTTCCATAGAATGTATCTTTTGCACTGTGGTTGCAACATTCTGCGTGTGTTTATAGTAAGTACCCGAAAGATATTTACGAATTATCTTATGATTATTATTGCATCCACGCATTTAATGTATTTTGAAGGCGTTCATTAAATTTAAGATTAATACTTATAGAATTATTTTTATTGTTTTAGGATCATCGTAAAAATGTCCGACACCGAAAGGTAGGTTTGTTTTTGGATTGAAATTTTAACACTACATTTTTACCGTTTATTAACTATGAAATGATGAAGTTATTGGCAGGCTCCCTCTTCTGAGGAACCCGTTACAAATTCCGTGCTGTTAAATTGCCATCTGATATAATTGGAAAAATAATAAATGATAGGTTAGTTAGTAACCATACTTTTTCTAACACGATTGTTTTATGTTTAGTAATGTTCCCACAAGTGCTGTGGCATCCGGAGGATCAATGGATGTGAATCAAGCTCTCCAGGAGGTATTGAAAAATGCTCTTGTTCATGATGGTTTAGTTCGTGGTTTACATGAAGCTGCTAAAGCATTAGACAAGCGGCAAGCACTTTTATGTGTTTTGGCTGAAAATTGTGATGAACCCATGTACAAGAAACTTGTTACAGCTTTGTGTTCTGAACATCAAATTCCTTTAATTAAAGTAGACAAAAATAAAATGCTAGGTGAATGGGCTGGGCTATGTAAAATTGATAGTGCTGGAAAGGCAAGGAAAGTGGTAGGATGCTTTAGATTTTCAGTTACATTTGGGATTCCTCCGGGTGTGACGGTTAAACACTGCTCTTATTAAAGGAACGCACCCACTTGTACAATTCTGCGCAGATACAAAAAAAATGGTGACTAAAATCTATGGTGAAATGAAATGAGACAAGACAAGACCAGACAAGACGTAGTCCAACTGGAATGTCACACGTCAGAAATTTAATTTTGTGAGAATTAACTTGTACGTTTTGGGTTTGTTTAAGTTTGGGTCAGTAATGAAATAAAGTATTTTTTTGTGGAATTATCATTTTATTTGGTGATATTGTTAAACATTTTCTAAATAACTGATAATAATATCAGTCGGTACTGTTCATGGGGATCCAATGTGTCGTTATTTAGTTTGAATGTATCTAATATTGTATTGCATTTGATAATTACTAACGTAAGTACTTGTTTTGTGATATTCTCCCTTTTATATAAAATACACAGAATAGTAGAAGTAAGGTTAGTATCTCTTTTTTGTAGGAAAAAATGTCTGATTTCGGTGACTGGTATAAAAATGTACCTGTCTTTACAAAGTATTGGTTGACTTTAACAGTTGGTTTTACATTATTGGGTAGATTTGGGTTTGTACAACCTTATCATTTGCTATTATTGTATGAGCCTCTGAAAAGATTTCAAATATGGAGATTAATTACCTGTGTTTTCTACTACCCTTTAAGTCCTTCTTCAGGTTTCCACTTCTTAATAAATCTATATTTTTTGTACAATTATTCCCTAAGATTGGAGACAGGTAAAGTAAACCTACATGTTTTACCACTGTAACTATATAATTCATTCAATTTTTAGGTCAATACCAGGGAAAACCTGCAGATTATCTTTTTCTGCTTATATTTAATTGGCTTTGTTGTATAGTCATTGGATTAATAGCAGAAATATATGTAAATATCAATTAATTTTCTAGTTTCTAATAACGTGTACATGGTTATTTTTTTATAGTTACTCATGGACCCCATGGTTCTTTCAGTTTTGTATGTGTGGTGTCAACTTAACAAAGATACAATTGTGAATTTCTGGTTTGGTACAAGATTTAAAGCAATGTATTTGCCATGGGTGCTTTTAGCATTCAACATGATCATATCAGGAGGTGGCANATAGTATCTGGGGATATCAAAATTAATTTTTTAAAAAAGATAAAGATGATATAGATTCTCTTGTTAGAGTGTCTGTAATGTAATTAACATTTTCAAATTATTAAAAACTAAGAAAGCAACATCTGCCATTCCAATAGACTGCAGCATGTATTTTCGGTTTATTCAGCATTACATTCATCTTTGTGTTGAGTCCAATGTTCTACTTGGCACCTTCTTGAACAGTACCATTGCTTCTTACAGCGAGAACACCTTTGAATTGCTTTATTGTCACACTTAGCACATTTATTACCTGTATCTTGATTTTCAAAAGCTTCCAGTAAAGTTGTATTATAGGCTTCATTTAATCTAAAATATTATTTTAAAAAATTAGAAATAAGATGAAGCATAAAATTATATGTAGTCTTACGTCTGGGCAATTTCTAATAATTCTTTTTTGTCAGAGCAAAAAACAGTACCCATTTGCTGTCTCGCTATTGCTTTCCATTTTTTTTCATTTTCCTTAAGAATCCCGTTTTTAATTTTTAAAATGTTTTCTATTATAAGCGATTTGGGTTGAGATGCCGGATGTTGGTCAATTGAAAGGGAACATAGGTGGTATTTAAGTTCTTGTAAAAGTGCCAATTGATCAATAAGCGTTTCAGTAAGAAGGGGAAGTACCTTTAATAATTGCGTTTTTCGGGATTCAGTCAAAAAGTAATGCGTTGAAACGAGAGGGTTTAATAAGAGTGCATGTAAAGTTAGCCAAACCTCAAAAAGAATAAGTATTCATTATGAACAATTTAAAATTGGTTTATAATTAATTGTATGAATTACTTGCGCTTCGATTTTATTCAGTGCTTCCCCGTCCCAGTCATACCATCGACCTCCACAAAAGCTCTTCCCTTGATCAATCCAAGGTCTCTCTAATAGTATTTGAACGAGTAAAACAGGTACATCGTTTTCTTGATACATACCAGTGCAAACACTTAGTGGTAGCCTGCAATTAATGAGTCAGTCGTATAAGTATGAATGAGCTGCCCCTTAAGCTATATATCATATATTTTTGTGCAAATTACTACTAGTTTATATTATTTTTCATAACTCCTCAATAGTTTACTAGTAAACAATAAGTTGAAAAACATTTTTGTTACTGATATATACATCAGTGCAACCAAGAATCAGAAGCAGTAACTTTCCTGTAAAACATAGTCCTCGGTTATGTTGGTCTTAAAATAATTTAAAAAGGGGGTTTTTACTGAAAAAAAAAATGTCCATTGTAAGTTTTTTAAGAAAAACTAAAAATACCCACTCAGGGTAAAATTTTATTTGTAATTCGCTTTTAAAAAATATCTTAATTTGAAATAAGTATTTACATATTTAATTGAACTGCAAGATATTATTTAGTTTAAAACATCACTATAAAAAACAAATTATAAAATTTTTCTTCGGTCTTGAAAGTACCTTAAACACAAATTGTTTACCTCTCTAAATATTCTGCCATGTATCTGATAATCGTCAAGCACCTCATCCCGATTTCGAAAGCCAAGTCATTTTTTTGTCGATTTATTTCTTTTTTACCCTTTTCTTGTAAATTGACCGGTGATTTTTTAACAACCAATAGTTGACTTGCAGAAATGCTAGCATAATCTAATAAATCTGCACCCACTTCATCTAGTGATTCAGACACGGGTCCATGGAACATTACCAATTCCAAAAGTGCTACACAAACTGCTTCGTGATATAATATTGAATAAACTATAAAAGTTGAATTAGTGTTTGGGTTCAGCTTGAGAAGAAGTGGAAGCACTTTGTTTTTCCAAATGTTTATTAGTATTGCCTCGTGAACCAAAATAGGTACCTTAAGTAAGATAAAAAACGGAAAATGTAACAATATGCATACAAAAAATTTATTTATCATTGTTATTTAAAGAAAAGTTGGTATTATAATACAGTTTGAAGAAATGATCTAAGACTGTTCTAAAATATAATTAATTTCAAATGTTTAGTAGAAAACAGATAATAATTTTCATATTAATTACTTCATCACACTTTTGGGTCTTAATTTTCCTTTTAAAAACGAAAATACTTAAAATATGCAAAAAACGCAAACTTGTTATAATGGAGTTACAGAAAGTTGAAGCTTTTTCTATTTAGTTGTTATAAGGTTTGTTCTGTTACCTTTCCAAATGAAAGTAATGTTTCCTTAACATTTTCGTCTTGCATTGTGGATGCTTCTATAATTGCTTGTTGATTGAGCTTTTGTAATCGTTTGTGCCATTCTATCCATCTGAAATAGATTGAATTGTAAATGTGCAAGTCATAACAAAATATGTGCCCAATTAACGTAGAGCCTAGCCTTTTTTGCATTTTGTAAAACTTACGATTTGGATCCTAAGTCTTCAATTTTTTGTAATTTCATGGTATCAACATAAAACTCAGTTTCACTTGATAACAACACACTTTCCATTATAATTGAATTTTTAATCAAATTGCAAAATAGCTGTCAGTGTTTCTGTGTTATGATTGTGATATGACATATTGATCAAACAAAAGGGTGTTCCTTTGTTTCTTTTTTTTAACATAAACTCAAGTATGATCACTAAAATGTTAGCAACTGTTTAATTCACAAACAAATTCATGCTGTTTTTAGCTGTTATTTAATGAACATTTAGAGGGGAAAATTTTAGTAATCTCAAGCTTAAAAAAACAAAAATTTTAACACATACTTAGTTAAATTTTCATGGTGACTAACTTTATATCAACAGATTTTAACGATTAAAAAGTGGTGTTAACTTCACATAAAGCAACACAAACTTTAAATACTGTCACCTGAAATCATTCCTATTAATATATAGTAAGTAATAAAGCTGCAGTTTTGTTAATTAGTACCATTGTAATTTTCAGTCTTCACTACCATACTCTTCACATATCCTTCAAATTTAGAGTGACGATTCATATTGCGTTATATACGACTAATTGTCAATAATAACGTTAATAAACTGGTGAAGATCATTAATTACTGTGGATACATGTGTTGAAGAAGAACTGTTCGTCATAAGTTGGTTCACATCAGCCTTGTAATTTATTCTGAAAACAACGAATTAAAAATAAAACCATTCTAAGCTAAATAATGGAAAGGTTTCAAAAATATTACATTAAATTTATACTGTGATATATTTTGTTTCATTACCCATTTTCGATCGTCTCTAACCTATAATATAACCTACAATGCGAAATTAAGTATATATTTACTGAAAATTCCATTAAAAAAGCAAGCTATAATCCAATTTACAGAAAAATAATTACAACGATTTAATTAATTAATATTATACGTTAACGTTACA
>NW_020439112.1:2122900-2140029 GCF_000699045.2 Agrilus planipennis
ATATATATAAAACGTTTAATCTGCTTGAGTATTCATTATTAACGTATAAATGTAATAAATAATTGACGACATGGGTGGGTGAAGATTTTCTGAGTTGCAGTTTTTGCATAAATACAAATTTTTGCGAATATTTTGACGTGAATCATTAAATAGAAGATATAGACTAGACAAAGATCTTATAGATAGTAGTTTGTGCAGCTAAAAATACTTTCATTGCGAACTTCTCAAAAATTTAGTTTCGTTACACAATACCTTCATCCACTTATGTCTTCAATTATTGACTTAAAATTATTTTAATATCATTTTTATTGAGATTCAGTGGCTTCTGTATTATTTGTTTTCATATGTTATCCTACTATAAATGTATTACATATTAAATAACTAATATTGACCAATTCGATTGCTTATTCTTATTATTTTATGAAATTGTGGTCTCTTGCTATTGTACTCTTTCTTTATCGTCATCATATAAAAATGTTAGCTAAATAGCACATTAAAACATGTAAAAGACACGTAAAAAGCTGCTTACATAAAAAAATACATAGGAACAGTCAATACCTTTCTGTCCGAGCGTTATGAGAACCTCGTATTTTCTTTACAAAAATAACATTCATTGTATTTTTTTCAGTCATTAACTTGCAGGTACATTAAAAAAAAAATCAATTTTCTACTTGTTCGAAAGATTGAAAACAGTACAGAAACGTAGGTACAGTACACAGACCATGTGCAACGACAAATAAAGAAATAATATTAGTATTACACACTGTACACTGCAAAAATAGAAAAATATTGACTTTATCTCTCACAAACACTTAAAAAATTGTTATGATATGTACTAGCTTTAAATTATTTACAATACAACTAACTACCCTAATATGTAATAAAAAGTAAAACAAAAAAGTTACAACCATATATAAAAAAAGAGTATTAGTATAAATGCTGTTCTTAGACGACTATTGTAAATAAAATAGAGAGAAAAAAGAAATGGCACTATTCACAGCAAATTGCAACTTAAAGATTAGTAGAATTTAATCATAGGTACTCAGACGTCTTCGTTCGTTAGGGGCGGTATTTCGTCAACCCTGCCTTGCAGCAGCCCTGCCTTTTCTTCTTTAACATTCCCAGTACCATTAAACACCGATTCGTACAATGGATTCGTAAAGTTACCACTCTATACAACAAAAATAACGCAATGAAATAAAATATGCGACCTGAATTCAATTTTTAAATTAGCAGTAAAGCAAGTGGTTAGGTAATGATAATTTTGGTGTCCTGGCAGGACGAAAAATAGTTTTTCCTACCTGGCATAATTTTGTTTATATCAATAGTTGTAAAATAGGTTTTATAAAACCTCACGTGCGGAGTAACTCTAAAAGAATAGGACACGAGGCATTGTATGCTTAGTATATTTACTTATATGTAAAATTTAATTCATATCACAAGTAAATTTCAATGAAAATCAAAATAAGTTGATATTAATCGAAAAAATCTTGTGTTACATGTTTAGCTACTTTATGCAAATAATGAAGGAATAACAAATGTAAGTAGGTCTTTAATATTAATAAAAAGATCTCTTTTAGTCCTGCCAAAAATCCAAAATTAGCATAATGAGTTCATACCTTGTCTGCATCTAATGTAAACGGTTCAGTGTCTCTCTCCTGATAAATCGGATTATTAAAATCATTTTCTTGTAACCTCTCGTGTAAGAACGGTCGTCTCCTTTTGATTATGATGTATGCAGTTGAAGCAGCTCCGGCAACAATAAGTAATATTCCAAGACTGAATATAAGAGGCAAGAAAATGCTCGAATCGCTGTTATCTGATGATTTCTGCGTTTTCACAGTAAGAGATGTTCCGCATTGGATTCCCTCATATTCGGGTGGACAGATGCAGTACGGCATACCTTCGCTGTCCATGTAGCAGGTTCCCTGGTTCTTGCAGTACTGGAGGCATTTCAACGGAGTCTGACACGAAGTGCCTCCCCAGTTTTCCGGACAAAGGCACATAGGAGTTGATCGGAGGCCGTCTATTACACATAAACCTCCGTTCAGACAATAAGAATTGCATGGATTATCATGCCCCATGTAAATCTTAAATAAATAAAAAAAAAAAACAATAAAAGTATAATAATTAAAACATAGGACCATACAAGGTAACAAGATTGCTGATGAGTTAATTAAGACAAGAACTTTTAGATGGGAGTCTTGCTCTTTGCTATAAGTAAAAATTTTATAAAAAATGATATGGGAAAGAGATTGGAAAACAGCAAGCAGCTGTAATCGAGTTGGGTAGAAATACACCTGGTAGAACTGACGATATCCTAGTTATAGATCAAAAAAGATCAAGTTACTCATGTACTCATTCTACATCTATACAATTACAAAAAACCGTAGAACGAAGAGAGGATTATTAGATATAACTAATACACAATTAACATTTACCTCGCACAGTTTTCCACCCCATGTTTTTTCACACGTGCATATTATGTGATCACCCCATTGATGGCAGGTACCGTTATTCTTACAGGAACAATCACATTCCCGTGGTCTATTTGCCTTCGTGCATAAATCAATTTCGCAACGACGACCACCAAATCGTGACGGACACTCACACTCTGGCTCTTTGACGCCCAATCGACACGTTCCCCCATTCTGACAATGCATGTGGCATGCGTCGTTAGGAGCCATGTTACCACCTCGACGTTTTTCGCATCGGCGTCCCGCAAACCCTGGAGGGCAAGTACATTCCAGCCCTTC
Organism: Agrilus planipennis; assembly: GCF_000699045.2. Classification (NCBI taxonomy): domain Eukaryota; kingdom Metazoa; phylum Arthropoda; class Insecta; order Coleoptera; family Buprestidae; genus Agrilus; species Agrilus planipennis. The sequence continues at coordinate 2,125,657 of NW_020439112.1, forward strand.
GGAGCACGTGCCACCGTTTTCACAGTAACCGTCGCAACCGGTCACGTTACAGTTGCTACCCCGAAAGCCCTGTATACAATCACAAACGGATTTGGCGTTGCCCCCTTCTCCGGTCCGTCGACAAATGCCGTCGTTGAGACATTCGAGGTCCAGGCAATGTTGACACCTGTTGCCTGTGTATTCTGGTTGACAGTTGCACCGAGCCACACTAAGGGCAACGTTGTAACACGTGCCATTGTTATAACACCAATTCTTGCACTTGTTAACGGGTGATTCGCAACGTTCTCCCGTCCACTGGGGCGGACAATTGCATTTTAGAACGGGCTGGCCATCAGGTGACGATGCTAATAGGTCTGGGTAGCACATACCCTTGTTACGGCAGTATTGGGAGCATCGATAATGTTCGCAGTGTTGTCCTGTGTACAGTGGATGACATACGCATTTTGGTGCTTGACCAGGAACTATTTTGCACACACCATTGTTACAATTGAGGGGGCAAGAGACAGCGGACGTAGTGCTCGCATGGCACGTCTGTAAAACAACGATTATAAGGAATAACATCTTTCAAAAATATTTCGACTACAAGTGATCAGAAATTGCCATAATAAAAACATTTTCTCATGTAAAGTTTAAAAGGGCGGTAATTCCCAGTCAGCTTAGTGAATTATACAAATTAATTTTTATTGTTACCTAATTAGATGCACAGGGTTGGATTTGACTGTTTTTAATATTTCCGGAAAGAAAATCAGTAAAATACTAATATATGAAGTTAAACAATTATAACTATTAAGCAAGTTTGTAACTAACAACTAAAAATAGGTAATATGCTGCAATTTTTTTACTTTGTGTGCTAATTTATTTTTCTATAAATTAATCAAGTACGAACCTGACTGCAAATATATCTACATAGATAAATACATTTCCGTTTTGGAATTCCCTTACGTAAGAAACTTTAGATTTTGAGAAATTAACATATTATTAACATAAAGCAAGCGGTGATCAAATTGTAACATTTACATGGTAAACTGTTAAATTATGTTAATGAAGGACGTAATAAGCAAGCACTTCATTTATATTGCACAAACGTAACTTTACATATTATTTAATAGACAAAGATTGGTGTATTGAAAAGACAATCAAAATGCCTTAATACAATTATTGTTATCGGTATATTGCCCATACAACTAACTACCCTAATATGTAATAAAAAGTAAAAGGTAAATTTAATTATATTAAAGTGAAAAATTATACATTATTATTATTATGCGTCAGAGATTAGAAATTACTATTTTTTATAATATAATCGCGTTTTAAGTAAAGGTGAGCCAAAAAAAGAATACAATTACTTCCTTACCACATTATCTTTAATAAATCCATCCGCGCAGGCACACGTCGCCCCTTCCGGATTTAATAGACAAAATTCGTTGGAATCGCAGACCTTATTGCAGCGATTTGTGATGTTACGTGTCTGTCTATTTTCTTGAACTATTAAAATGTGTGATAGTCTTGGAAGTTGTTGAGCTAAAGGAAAAAGTTCTCCACGACCAAATTTATCCATTCGGAATACATTGTTCGTCTGATAGGTTGACAGGTAGACATTGTCCTCGAACACTTCGATTTTATACGGACGCATTTCTGAAAATTTAAGAGAAAAGTTAGTCTAATATATAATCTATCTATTATACAAACATGACACAATTGATAGCGAAAACCGGGAACAAAATGAGCAATGTTTCTATAAATCTAAACATACAATGCATACATACTCAATGTTCACAATTTGTAATTAATTTTGGTAAATAATAAAATTTGCTTAAATATCCACTTACTATGTTGAAAATTCCTGACAATTTGCCTGTCTGTTCCATCAAACTTGACCGATTCAATAGCCGTTGTTTTGGCGTCAGCCCAATACAATCTCTTAGCAGGATAATCTATTGCCATACCTGTCGGCCAGAGTACACCTACGTTCACCAATATTTTTCGCATGTTCCCGTCCATATGACTGACTTCAATTTTCGCCGGAGGTCCCCAATCGGTCCAGAACACCAAACCATCAGCGGGCGTTACTACTACGTCTCTAGGTTGTTGAATATCGTCTTTAGCAAGGGTGAAGGTCTGTTTCCCTTCTAAATCAGATACCACTATCCTATTCCCATCCGCGATGTATAATCGATAAGCGACCCAATCTACTGCTATTCCTCGGGGCTCTTTTAGGCCAGATAGTACCGTTTTAATTGCACTATTAGCCCTTTTCACTCTTGTTCTATTGTTACTACTACTGTGGTTTGTTTTGGATCCTGAAAAGTTTATGCTTTGTACGCGTTTGTTTTGGTGATCGGTCCAATACGCTGTCATCTGCTCAGGGCCATAAAGAACATCCAGATAGTCAACTTTGTACCCTGGTGCTGTAGCTAATATTGGCTTGCCGTATTCCTGATCAACATTTTCCCATTTGTATGGTGACATAAGCCTTAGTTCGGCTTCAGCGGCTAGTACCAGTTTTCCTGGTTCTCCTGAAGCTTTACAACTGCCGTTATTATTGTCATAGTAGTATCCGGGAGCACACTTGCAAGTATGATGTCCCGCTTTGCGTTCAATGCATAGTTGGGAGCAGGTATTCCATCGACATGCCGTTTCTTCGCAGCCCTCCTCGTCGCTATCGTCTCCACAATCATTCTCCTTGTCACAACGTAATGACATTTGTATACACTTGCCATTTTTACATCGGAACATGTGAGATCCGCATTTCTTCTCGCTCTTGCACACGGACTGTTCTTCATCTGATTTATCGCCGCAATCGTCGTTGCCGTCGCACACGACGTTCAGGGGTACGCACCGGTTGTTGCTACAACGTAAACGACCAGGAGGACATGCAAGTGTTGAGCACATGTGTAAAGCCTCGTCCGAGCCGTCTTCGCAGTCATTTTGACCGTCGCAACGCCAGTCGTCTTTGATACACAGTCCATTGTCACATTTGAATTCGCCTTCTGCACAAGCGTCGCTGCAATTTACTTCGTCAGAACCGTCAGGGCAGTCGGTTTCTCCGTCACATTTCCACTTACTGCAATCAAATTATTTACAAGTCTCAGGCATTAATATGATTACAATATAAACAAAGATCATAACGACAAGGCAATCTTTTAAATAATCGAATTAATGTACTTACATATAAATGCAGACTTTAGGGTTTGCACACTGAAATTCGTTCTGTCCACACTTGGATTGGCAGCCGATTTCGTCGCTTCGATCCTCACACTGGTACTCTCCATCACATCTTAAATTTCCGCGTATGCAACGTCCAAACGTGCAACGAAACTCAGACTCGGAACAATTTCGTGGGGTACATCCGACTTCATCCGATCCGTCACCACAATCGTTATCAAAGTCACATCGCCACCGGCCCGGTATACATCTGTTATTTGTACATTTAAAGTATGTTGGATCACATGTATGGAATTCGGGTTGACTACAAGTGGGTGGTTCGTCTTCGTCTCCGGCGCAATCCGAATCTCCATCACATCGCCACGCCATCGGTATGCAGCGGCCCGAGTTGCAGCGGAACTGATCACGGGGACATGTTCTCGAACGACATTCTTCCATTTCATCGGATTTGTCACCGCAATCGTTGTCCCCGTCACAAACCCAAACTGCCGGAACGCATTTATCATTTTCACATTTGAATTGATTTGGTGAACAAGAAGCTGGAGGACAATCGGCCTCATCTTCACCCAGGCGACAATCCTTGTGCTTGTCGCAACGCTTGTTTCCAGGTATACATCTGGGTGGTACTAAAACGGGGGGAAAAGTGAATAAATAGCAATTAAGTAATAAATAAGTAAATAATTAATAAATTAATAATTGTAAATGTTTCCTAGATGGGTCGAAAGTATGTATATATTAAAATGCATAATTTTGTTAATGCTTGCGACATACATACATACACATACAAAAAGGTTTATTACGACTTCTGTCACAATTATTCATGTTATCATTAGAGATGTATTGCAACTTACCCTTTTCATCTCCTTCGCATCGAAATTGATTGTTTAAACAAGTGTAATTTCGACAATTAATCTCGTCCGAGTTATCTCCACAATCATCAGTACCATCGCACAATTGTGACGGATGCACACAGTGTCTGTTTTCGCATTGGAACTGTCCGGGCAAACACTCAAATTCTCGACAGCCAGGCGGTTCGTCCGATCCGTCGCCGCAGTCGTCCTGTGTATCACATTTCCACCAAAACGGTATGCATTTGTACGTGTTCTTGCATTCAAAATGAGCGGTGGTACAATTCGACACACACGATTTTCCGTCAGGAGCAAGCTCATAGTTTTCAGGACAGGCGCATGTGTAAAACGGTGCAGTAGGCTTAAGCAAACATAACGCAGAACAGTTTGCTTTTAAACATGGATTATTCTGTGTCTCAATTTGCCTTAGTGGATGCACCACTCTTAAATCCATTGGTCTATGCACAGTAAAATAAAGTGAAGAGCAATTTTCACCGCTGTACTTGAGACATTTTCCAATAGATTTCGTTTCCCAATCGGTCCAATAGACATACTCCTCCCAGACAGCTATAGCGAACACATGATGCAACGGTATACCCAATTTTTCTGAACGACTTGCTATGATTTTGATGTTTTTGCCATCTAAATCTGAGACAGCTATATAATCTTCACGTGCGTCCGCCCAGAACAGTTCTTGGGTGTCGTAGGCAATGGTAAGTGCATTGGGCCAACCAAGACTCGAATTTACTATCACATGAGGGTTGGATCCATCCATTGCTGCTTTACCGATGTGTACGCGTATGCCCCAATCTGTCCAATACATATTGCCCCTTATGGGGTCCAAAGCGATGGCACGAGGCTCGTCTAGACCATCGGAAATCAATACCCTACGGAATTTACCTTTGAGCGACGACACTTCCAAAGTGTCCAAACCCTACAAATATTATTTTTATTTAATGATTAAAAACTATTCTAAGATAATATTGTTACAAAATTAAAAATAGATAAATTATACATAGAGTTCTTAAAAAATATTAAATACTTATATAAAATAATTACCTTATCACACCAATACAAATTCCGTCCTATCCAGTCAACAGCAAGCCCGTCAGGATTTTGCAATGTATTCTGATGCAGGATTTCTGCAGTAGCGTTTGGTGTGTCTTTGCAAAGTCGTTTTATGGAACTACCAGCAGCGGTCACGTCTGACCAGAAAATGCATTCACTCATTAGGTCAAAATCGAGAGCTACAGCATTTGTTAAATTGTGAGCAACAAGAGTTGAGTGGCCGTCAAGGGTCAATTCGCGTATATAGTACCTAAGAAAAAAGATGTTTATTAGAAACGTACTTTGTATACATTACAGTGATTATAGTATTTAATAACCATATTAAATAATGAATATCTATCAATTTCATATAAAGGATATTAATTTACCTGTTTGCTAACATTAGTTTGGCAGGTACAGTTGAGTTAGCGCGACAAGAATGCATGTCGGCTTTCATAATGTAACCATCAACGCATCTACACACATATGAACCTAGCGTGTTGTGGCATGTCTGGCTACAGGGTCGATTGGCGCACTCGTCCACGTCATCACAAAGGTGGTTGTCTTTTGGGCTGATTTTGTAGCCTTCCTTACATGAGCATGTGTAACCTACTTTCTCATCAGTACAATTCTGGGCACACGGTCGAGGTGCTGCGATACATTCATTAATATCTAAAACAAAAACACCATCTTAACGGAAAGATATATTTCATAATTATAACAGTTTGACGCCTAAGAAGAGAAAAACGTTTTTCTTCCAAAAATAAAATAATAGAGGAAATAAATTACAATAAAAAAATATTATACTGAATAATAATAGATAATATTTGCCCATTGCAGTAGAAGTATGCTCTTATAATTATAGATATTATACAGTGTAGTTATTTTTTTTAAAGACCAAATTTCTATAACTTTTTCTGTATTTCCTGATAAAATTTACGTAAGGAAATAAAAAGATGTGAATGTGAATCTTTATATTGCAATCATGAATACTTACTGCACTTGTTTTCGTCACTAAAATCGCCACAGTCATTCTCGCCATTACAGAGCATCGTCTCATTAATGCAGACTCCGTTTTTACACTGGAATCGTCCAGACGCTTTATCGCAAAGCTCTTTGCGACATTCGTCAGTCGTCTCATCCGAGTTGTCACCACAGTCGTCGTGCCCGTCGCACATTTGAGATCGAGTTATGCAATTTCCGTTAACACATCGATACTGTTTGGGGGTGCACTGGCTGTTCTTACGACACGCATGAGGCTCCTCATCCGATCCATCCACACAATCCAGATCACCATCGCAATAATACAATCGGTTTATGCACATCTTGTCTGCGCACTGGAACTGATTGGGTAGACATGTGGTTGGAGCACAACCGCCGGCTTCGCCCTCGTCTGCACGGTCCTGACAATCAGCCTCGCCGTCGCATACCCATCCTTTTGGTATGCAACGGCCGGTGCTGTTGCACCGAAATTCCCACAAACCGCAGGCACGATCTCGACAATGATCGCTCTCATCTGACAAATCTGGGCAGTCTGGTTGAGTATCACACTGCCATAATACAGGAATACAATCGCCATTCTTGCAGCGGAACTGATCGGCGCGACATTGATACTCTAAATTAAATAAAACAATAATATTAAATAAGAAATAAAAATTCAAAACATTTAAAAGCATTTTTATACCATTGGAGGTTAATGGGAAGGCGCCGCACACATATATTAATTTTATTTATTTTAATTTGCTAAATATAATATGCATTACAAATTTACTTACGACAACCTGTTTCATCTGAGTTATCGGTACAATCTGATATTCCATTACACCTTAAATTTGATGGAATGCATACTCCTGTTTCACACAGAAATTGATGTTTTTCACAGTAATTAGTATCTAAAAAGAAAAAAGAAATTAAAACTACAACGAAATGTATCTCGTACAATATAAACGAGTCCTATTCAATTAAGCTTACCTTAATGACAAAAAATATACATCTAAAGATGATAAATCAAAAAATTTTTAATGTTAAATTTTACATTACCACATTCAGCTTCATCAGAACTGGCGTTCACTCCTTTTCCATCCTTGCAGTCATCGATACCATTACATTTTACCCCGTAGGGCAGACATCGCCCATCGAGGCATCTAAACTCGTTCCACTGACACGTAACATTGGTGCAATTACGTTCGTCGGAATTGTCCCAGCAATCGTTTTCGCCATCACATATCCAATCTTTGTGTATACAAACCATCGTCTTTTCACAGTTTATCATCTTTGTATCTTTCATTTCTTGAACACAATTCACGGAAGCTAAAATAGAGATACAGTAAAACTCAACAGAGAGTGGTCAAGTACGTACTTAAAGATGTATAGAGGTAGAATACTTATCTAAATTCATTCATTTAAATTTCGTACTGTTTACTTACGGCATCCAATTTCGTCACTGAGATCCTTGCAGTCTGGATCTCGATCGCACATGAATTTCTTCATAATACATTCGCCACTGCCACACTTGAAATGGTCATCGTCCTTGCATGAGCAGTTTTTCTCGTCGCTATTATCACCACAGTCATCTTCGCCATTACACGTGACATTGTTAAAGATACAGCGCTTATTCAAACACTGATGCCAGCCCAACGGACACGTTCTATGTCCGCAATAACCAGCTTCTTCGTCTGAAGCGTCCGCGCAATGAGCCACGCCGTCACACGTGAGCTGGAAGGGAACGCAACCACCATCGGAACATCTACAAACAATGTGAATTTTATCCTCTTCTATTGCTGTTTTTATATCAAAAATAGGGAAAATCATATTAAGAAATTTCTGTAAATTAACTACAAAATAGTACTTAGACAATTTTAGTTTCAATTTAAAGGTATATACAGGGTGCTTCAAAAAAATGTATACACACTTTGAACTTCCAAACCGTTCTACAAAGTTAAATTTCAGGAAAATAGAAAGCTGAAAGTCCAATGTAAATGAAACATAAATAACAAATGTTAATACTGTTCAAATTGGTGACCTACAGCATCAATACAATTCTGAGTACGAGTCACCACAGATTCTGTACATCGTATCAAAACGTGATACGTGAACCGGGATTTATGGGTAGCATCATTTGGTCGGATGAAGCCCAATTCAAACTTAATGGAACTGTCAATAGGCACAATTGTGTTTACTGGGGTGAAGAAAATCCTCACATTACAATTGAAAAAGCTGTAAATTTGCCTGGTGTAAATGTGTGGTGCGGTTTGTCTTCAAGGGGACTCATTGGACCTTTTCGATTTGAAGGCACTGTAACTGGTATTAATTACCTAACAATGCTTGCTGATTCCATATTTCCTGCCATTCGTGCATTATACGGTAATGATGATTTTTATTTTCAACAAGATGGTGCTCCGCCGCACTATCACAGGGACGTACGAGCTTACCTGGATCAAAATTTGTCGGGCCAGTGGATAGGACGCAGGGGGCCAATCGAGTTTCCAGCACGCTCTCCAGACCTTACACCACTGGATTTCTTCTTGTGGGGCACAGTAAAAGATGAGGTGTACAAACGTAAACCACGTAACCTAGACATTCTTTGGAATGAGATTCAAGCAGTGTGTAGAGAAATCTCATTGGACGTTTTGATACGATGTACAGAATCTGTGGTGACTCGTACTCAGAATTGTATTGATGCTGTAGGTCACCAATTTGAACAGTATTAACATTTGTTATTTATGTTTCATTTACATTGGACTTTCAGCTTTCTATTTTCCTGAAATTTAACTTTGTAGAACGGTAAATAAATTTTCTATGGAAGTTCAAAGTGTGTATACATTTTTTTGAAGCACCCTGTATATGCATATGAAATATTGCAATTTTGCATCTACCGCATACCTGAATGATTCTCTAGTGCAATTCGAGCTCCTCTCACTAAAACACCTTTTACCATCTTCAGCGAGTACCCTCCCTTCAATACACGCGCACCGAACCTCTCCTGAAGAGTCGTACGCGCAGAGTTCTTCACAACCACCGTTAAACGTGAGACAGGGATTGGAGAGGCAGTCGTCAGTATCATTGGCTATGGCCACTATGCCCATAGGTTTCGCTACGTTCTTCCTGAGCCATACAAGGTCCTGTCCGGTCAATTTGTTCGCACGAAGAACGGCATGCAAGACCCAATCGGTCCAGAAGATGTAATTTTTATAAACCGCTATTGCAAACGGGTGCTGAGGGACCACTTTAACCAAAACGACGCGGTGTGAACCGTCGTAATGACATCGTTCAATCTTGTCCAAACGTGCATCGGCCCAATATAGATGATGAGCATAATGATCAAGTGCAAGTGCGTTCGGCATACGGATCTCAGTCGTGATGATGGACTCAGTACCAAAACCGGTAAGAAATGCCCGATCAATACTGGGTTTGAGTGAGTTCCAGTTCGTCCAGTAGACGCGACCACGACAACTGTCCACAGCGATGCCCCTGGGCTTATCGAATTGACTCAAACGAATGATCGTTTCGACCGAACTTGCATTCCTACCATCTTCAGTCAAATTGACTTTATTTATTGTGGCCTCGTTGTTACACGTCCAATATAACGCACGATTAACCTGCTCGAATGCTAGACCTTCTACTGATCCTTGCTCTTAAATAAAAACAACAACAAAAATTTAATAACTATCGATCTTTAGTAATAGTAATAATAACTTACTCTCCACTATAATGGTATGTCCGCTTCCATTAAAATGCACGCTATTAATCGACCCCCTTTGTATGTCAGAATAGAAAAGTAAACTATGCTGATAATCGAAAGCAAGCCCTATCGCGTTCCTCATCAGGCTGTTGTTTTTTATACTTGGATATGGAGAGTTTTGGATGTTTTTGTCGCTTATGTCGACAGAATCGATACTTACTACTCGAGAGTACATGACGAAGCTTTCATATTCTGAAATAATAATACAAAACAAAATTTATTAAACAGTTAAGATCATTATGTTTTCATAAATTAAATTCAAAACCGAGTCTGCGTGTGATCCATACATAGAGTTTGAATGCTTATTACATGTTTGATTTTGAAAGTCTATCGTATCAGTTACAATTACTAAAAACGTTTTTAAAATTCACCTTTACAAGTTTTACCATCACTTCCAATATATCCATGAGGACATGCGCAAATTGGATGAGTACCATTAAAAAGGCATAAATGTTCACATCCACCATTATCATTTGCACAAGCATTAGTGCCGTTCTGCCTTTTACGAGAAAACACTTGTATATCTTTCAGAGAATCTCTTTGATTCTTTAGCATGCTATGGAAGTCCGATAAATTAGAGAGAGGAGCATATTTAATGCTGCCCCTGTCATGCATCCTATTAATAAAAAAAAAGGAAATTATTTTAAACGGTTTATTATCGTTATATAATTATTATCTTACCTGTCAATCCAGTATATAGTATCTTCAAATATTGTGAAGGCAATGGGATATTCCGAAGATTTATTAAGAACAGCTGTTCTCTCCGATCCATCGTAGCGGACCCTTTCGATTGTGCGACTCTCTGAATCGCACCAGTAAATGTACTGATTATCGTAATCTAGGACAACATCGGAGATACTTGCAGAATTATTTAACAATAATTTACGATTTGAACCATCTAAACCGGCTCTCTCGAGTTTCGTGCCACCACCCCAAACAAGCAAACCAGCTGCAGGATCCACGGCCAAAGCAACGTTTTTGCCTATATTGCCGTACAACACTACATACCTCGAGGCACCATTTAGACGCGAAACTTCGATTACATCGCGTTTTACATCACTCCAATACATGTTACGAGCTGCCCAGTCAATCGCCAAACCTTTAACACAAGACAGAATTTTTGTACAATAAAAATATTCTTCGTCTTTTTGGTTTAATTCTAAAAAAGTGCACCTATCTATAATTTCACTCACCCGTTAACCAATCACCAGAAATTGTTTCCATTAGTTCTGTCTGTTCCAAAATAACGGTACGATTAGTGCCATCCCTATTAATTGCTTTCACAGTACCATGATCGCTGTCCGCCCAAAAGAGTTTATCTTCATCAGCCAAGAAGTCTATAGCACTTGCCATCGATACACGAGATATAGGTCCAAGAACTTCAGTTTCATTGTTTCCGTCTAAGGGTAGACCGCATATTTCCCAATTAATGGAATAAAAGAGGAAGTCCTTGGCTCCCACACATTTTGTTGGATCACTTTTGTCCACCATAAAACCAGTAGCACATTTACATACAAATTCTGTAGATGAAGTAGGAAGACAGAGGTGCTGACATCCACCGCGATTATTCCCGCAAGGATGACTGCCCTCCTGTAGCATGGGATCGTATATGCGAAGAGAAAGTACGTTACTTGTCGAATTTCTTAATATCCTGTCGTCAACGCCTATAAGTAGTTAATAAATATCATTAAAAAAAATTGATTCAAGCAACTATTACATTATTTTAAAACTAACAAGTACTCTTTTTAAGTAAAGCTAAATAACAAAAATTAGTCTGAGTGTAGGAACAGTTGAATATAAATTTAAATATGAATAGGAATACTGAAGTTAACTTTGGCGATCGTTTTGTGATTTAATTATTTATGACCTTTTCTCTTTTGTCCAAGAATTTCCGACCACAAGCAAACAAAAAGACAACCCTTACAAGCCATTGTATAAGTTTTTCAAAAAAACATACAACTGGTCTACCTGATATTTTGTCCGCCACATGAATGGATTGTTCGTCATCTTCAGCATAATAAATATATTCCTGATATACTGCAATTGCCAAAATCGCAAAATCATTGGTTATATTTAATTTCTGTACATTCTTTCCGTCCCTGTTCGAGAAATAAACACTGTGATCATTTATCCAATACAATCTTCCTGTTGTAAAGTCGATGTTTAAACTTTTAGCATTTAAAGAAAGATCAGACACCAGCACTTCGTTGCGGCTCCCATCCATTGAGCTCCTTTCTATATTTGCTGTTCTATCGTATAAGGAAATTCGGTACAATTTTCCGTTTGCAGGATCCGCAGCTAAACTGACCGCTATTCCAGAATCACCAGCCAGTTTCATAATGTACTCCGCTTCCAGATTACAAACCATTATCCCAGATGTTGAACTAATAAATAAGAGATTCGAAAGCCAATCGACAGCTAGGCCATTTGGATGTATAATGCCTGTGTCAATGAGCGTTTTCGTAGGTCCTGAAGTCAATCCCGTTCGTTTTATCTCACTAACTTGATAATCAGCCCAGTATAATGTTTTGGTTCTACTTAAGAAGTCTATTTGGCTGGGACTTAGCACTTGGGGCACACTTATAGTCGGAATCATGTAGTAATAGGGCTGAAGCAAATCTATCCCTCGAATCTCATTGTTTCTTGCTATTAGTAGCACACGTTCGTTCACTGTAATCATGTTATAAAAATATGTGACCTCACTGTAAAAAATGAACTTAAACTTAAAAATTTAGCATTTAAGTAAGCATTACTCTTTACGTAAAGCAAAAGTGTTGTTTTTATTTACCAACGCATGTGCGATTGTCAATGTCAAGACGCATAACGTGGGGACAGTCGCAACGATACGTTCCATTAGTATGAAGAAGACAGAGATGTGAACAACCGCCATTTTTTGTTTCACAAGGACTGGGACGAACCCCTCTTGGCTGCCTACTAGGGTGCAGTACCAACAAGTCAAAAGGTTGGGTCAATGTACGATGTATAGTATCCAAATCTTTACCAGTCCACTTGTTAGCACGTACGACGCTGTTACTACGCCAATCAGTCCAATAAACGTAATTTCCGTACAAAGTGATTGCAAAAGGATGAGACACTGATTCATGTTTGCGCATAACTTCTCGCAAATCGGAACCGTCATAACGTGTTGTATGAATAGAATCGGATCGAGCATCTATCCAATAAATGCGGCGTGTATCATAATCGAGAGTAAGACCATTCGGCCAGCCTCCTCCCACAATCTTGTCGACGCGTACAATAATCATCCGATCCAAACCTGCTAACGTGCATCGTTCGATACGAGGCGCCGAATTGTCCCAATCTGTCCAAAAAAGAAGACCGTCGCGCGGATCGAGAGCGATTGCACGAGGGCTTTCCATATCTCCAGCAACCAAAGTGCGCCTGAAACTGCCGTTTAAACGAGCCACTTCTATCTGGTCCAGGTTGCTCTCGACCCAGTACAAATTACCACCGATCCAGTCGACGGCCAGGCCTTCAGCTGTTGACAGACCAGTCTGCACGACGACCTCAATGTTGCTCAGTGAACCACTAATCAATGTACCACGGTAGATTTTGTCGTCAATTATGTCGGTCCAAAATACCTAACAATGTTAAATACGTGTATGACTAACAATGACTGAATAAAATATCCCTATATTTTGTAATTTTAAATGACGTATTACTTGTAATGAAAAAAAAAAAATTATCTACATAATGTGTCTTTACTGAATGAAAGCAATAGAAAAAGATGTGTCAGCGTATCAATTTATATTTAACAAAACTCGCAGCTATATGTGGATAAAGAAATATGGACCACAATAAATAGTAATTAAGTGACTGAGTAAGGAATTATGTGTGTAACTCACCATGTCAGCATCATCTGAATGATAAAAATCAACGGCTATTGTGTTCTTCAAACTAGCTATGAGAGATTTTGCGCTAAAGTCATGGAGATCGACTCCCTTCAGTTCGTGTCTGTTGCTGAATATAATGTAGGGTGTTGCTGGGTCGTTGCTGTTACACGTGAATTTGTCATCTGATAATGTGTAGCCGGGTAAACAAGCGCACTTGTAGTTAGACCGTTTTGGATGACACAATTGCGAACAGACACCCCACAATTCGCATGGGTGGGTTTCAAGACATGTAGTCTTATTTGGCAATAGATGCCAGCCATGTGGACAATAGCATACCATGCCTTCAGGAGAATTATGGCATTCATGGGAACAGATTGAGGACGCCAATGTACACATTTGTTCTGAACATCGTAGGCCTTCGTCTGATCCATCTGCGCAATCATTGACTTCATCACAAAGACGTTCCACAGACACGCATGTAGTTCCATTATCACATAGACGATTCGGATGGTCACATTCTAGTTCAGGTGGAGGGGTAATTGAGTGATTTGTTGCGTTATCAATCTTTGACTGAGAACAATTGTGCTCGTCGAAACCATTTTCACAATCTATTCTGCCGTCACATTGGAATTTCTACAATAGAAATAACTGCTTCACAAATACTTAACATTTTTATATTGTAATAGAAGATTTTACTATGTTAATTAAATTAAAATTATAT
>NW_020439112.1:2145406-2152781 GCF_000699045.2 Agrilus planipennis
AGTCTCTAAAAACATGAAATGCAAGAGTCCAGAAGATGATCCAGAAGTGTTGCAGATCGTTTAAAATCAAATAAGTGTTGGGAAAGTGAAATTCAGAAGTTATAACTATAAGAAACCTGTTTAGTGATTTTGTGAATTTCACTGATAACGGTGTTAGAATAAAATTCATTGTATGTTCAACCAAAGTACTCACCCTGGGGGTTTCGGCTCCACAACAACTCCTTCTTCAAATCCCATGAAGGACTTCGAAGTTACATCACCCCCGGACGACTCAATAAGTTCCCTAGCATTTTCTCCAGCGACAATTTCTCAAAACTTTTTGATTGCTGGAAGTTGGGATAACAATGTCCGTTGTTGGGAAGTGGAACAAACTGGAAAAACTGTAGCAAAAGCTATGCAAACATGTGGGGGACCTGTTTTAGATGTGTGTTGGAGTGATGATGGCTCAAAAGTTTTTATGGCTGGTTGTGATAAACAGGCCAAAGTTTGGGACTTGGCAAGCAATCAAGTTATGCAAGTGGCTCAGCATGATGCTCCAATAAAGAGCTGTATATGATAACTTTTTTCCTTCTGATCATGGACATGGACATGGTTCCCATACTTCTGAACATTAAAATGAGTAAAGCAAAAAGTGCTATATAAATTATATGTTAAATATGTAGTCTAAATCTAAAAAGGAATGTATTGTATAAATATAAAAATGACAGACTAACTTTTACTATTATTTATCAATTTTAATTTTTAAAATACAAAGAAAAAGATTTCATTAAAAAATCGTAAAATATGCATGTAATGTAATAGTGATATTTAATTGAGTCAGCTGTCAGTTCCTATATTCATCGCCTGTTTCGTTCAAGATAAATGAATATATCTTATTCCATAACATCATAAATTTTACTTATGCTCTATTTCTATACTTCTGAACTATTATCTATGCTTCTGAAGTTCTAAAATGGTTCTAAACTATGCTTAACCTAAAAAATAATAGAATTTAGAAGTGATTTTAAATTGACATTTGTTCAGTGTCTGGTTATGTAAGGGGTGTTTTTTAAGGTTGTTACAATAAAATAGGACTACTAAACATTTCGTAATTAAAAATGTCTCTCGGTTTTGTACAACGACGATTTATGAGTAGTGCACTTCAAAAATTTGCTTATAATTTATCAGGATTTCACAAATATGGTTTAATGAGAGACGATGTCCTTTTCGAAAATGATGATGTTAAAGAAGCTCTACGACGCATTCCACAGAAGGTTATTGATGAAAGAAATTACCGAATGTTAAGAGCCATGCAGCTATCATTACAAAAGGAAATTTTGCCAAAAGAACAGTGGACAAAACTTGAAGAGGATAAATTATATCTCACTCCAATCGTGGAACAAGTCATCAAAGAACGCAATGAACGAGAAGAGTGGGAAAAAGATCATTAAATTAAAGTAGAAAACTAAAAAGTAGTCCTTAAAATTTTAGTAAAACATTAATTTATGGATGTTTAAAATAAATTCTTGTAAATAATCAAATTATTTTATTTCTATCTGCACAAATATCTTTCAGTGTAATAAATTTACAAAGGGGATGAAATGTATGATAAAACAAAAAAGACAATGAGGTGTTTGTGCTATTTTTTTAAAAATATATTTGCTTAAAAAATAAGTTTGGGAAACTAAACCTAAAAAGTTAAAATAATATGTAAATGCACTTACAATCTACCATTTACATTAGTTTTCATCATCTTCAATTTTTGGAGCCAAATAGTAACGAATATAACCCAATTCTGCAATTTCATATTCTACTACCAAAGGAACATTGCTGGACATGGACAGCTGCACTCTTGGTGAAAGCGGTGTAGCCTTTGTAAATGAAATTAAATACTGACATGCAAATGATAGTGAAACAGGTTCTTGCATTTCAATAGAGACAGATTCTTCTTCTTTATCAAAATTATTAGTTTGAGCCAACTTCACATTAGCACTTCCTACATCACCAGAAACAGAGAATTTCACACCTTCCTTTGTGCAGCAAATCAATACTGTTTCACCAAATTGTGCCAAATCCCTCACAATTCGTGCAAATTCTACTGATGGCATGCGAATTACACATGAAAAGTCAGTTTCAGGGATACCAAGGTGTTCTTGGTCCAAGTTCATGAGCTTCATTTCATAGTCAGATATTTTTTCTTGTTTTTTTGATTCAAATACAAATGTAACGGTATCTGCATCATCCTGAGCCTTAATTGTAACTGTATCATCGTTGTTAGCACATTTTAATATCTTGCTCATACTAAAATAAAAGCAAATGTTATGGAAAATGTGAATAAAATTATTGCACAAACTAACCTGGCTAAGTTCATTCCCATTGTAAGGCTTCGATCACATCTGTATTTATCAAAACCGTCTGATCGTAAAGTTAAGGATACTAAACTAACATGTGAATTATCCATGGCCTGCAATTGTATGCCTGAATCAGAACAATCAAAAGAGGCCTCATTCAGAAGTTCTTTAACCGCCTCTAAAACTTTTTTTAAAGTTGCGGCACTAGTAAGTCTTGCTTCAAACATTTTAATAAGTGAACCAAGTATAAAATACGAATCAAATATGCAAGTAAAATAACAATTTTACAGGCTTAAACGGTGTGATATATGAACACCTTAAAACATACGAGTAATCTAACCTTTTCGATTAACAAAGTAATACGAAAACAAGGATCACAAAGGCGCCAAAAGGTTGAAACTTGGCGGTTGAATAAAAACTATTACATCGAATTTTTATTGTATCTAAAATAGAAAATGTGTCTAACACAAACTAATTTTCGACGTTATACTCACAATGATGCGCGATTTGCTCCAAACATATTCTCCATAGATAGTCTCTAAAAACATGAAATGCAAGAGTCCAGAAGATGATCCAGAAGTGTTGCAGATCGTTTAAAATCAAATAAGTGTTGGGAAAGTGAAATNATTGACGTATGTAATCTGATCACTTACCACAATCAATCTCATCACTGTTATCTCCTGCTCCACAATCAATAACGCCATCACACTTCCAGCTAGAGGGAATACATCGCTTGGTGGTAGCACAAGAAAATTGACCAGAGAGACACTGATGCCGACAATTTTGCGGATCTTCGTCAGTCCCGTCAAGACAATCCTTATCACCATCACAGACCCAGTAGTTCGCTAGACAGACCGATCCATCACAACGAAACTGATTTGGAAGGCATCCTTTATTATTGCATGGGCCGTCCGTCAAGCTAGACTCATCCGAACCATCGGGACAATCGGGCAACCCATCACACACGTTCTTAATTGATATGCACGTGCCGTTTGATTTGCAGGCGAACTGATTTTCGTTGCAATTTGAAGCTGCGGGTGCATGCTCATCTTTCACGCATGTACCACCTTTAGAGGTATAGGTTTGCGAACAAGCACAAACGGCACCGTTTGGTGTAGACAAACACAACTCAGTACATGTATGATTTCCTATCTTACAGTCGTTGACGCCTGTACGGATTAATACAAACAATAATGTGAAAGATTTAATTTTAATTGTTTAAAAGAAAAAGAGAAAGAAAAAACATAAGAGTTTGTAACTGAAAAAGTTCTCTGACTAATGCCAAGGCTTAAAATACTTAAGCACCATATGAAAGAAAAAATACTGGTTCGATCAAACAAAAAAAAAAATAATAAACTTACCCACTTGTGATTTAGGATCAAACATTTTGATTAGGTAAAGAGGCCCATTGCCATCAATGACTGCTTCTACCGACTTATTGTCTAGATGAAGTACCATCACGTTTCCTTTAGCATATTCAGTGAAATATAGAGATCTGTTGAAAAGAGCTAAACCAAACGGACTTTCCAAGCTTTCATTCAACTCAATCCGTCTATTACTTCCGTTCAAATCGATGCTCTCTATTCGTTTCAAATGGGCGTCGCTCCAGTACAATTTCTTCTCCGTTAAATCAATTGTTAATCCGGTAGGCCAATGAATATTTTCACTAATAAATTTCTCTACGTGCGTACCGTCCATCCACGCACGATATATGGAGCCATTGGTTGGAGAGAGGGGATACCAGTGGGCCCAATACATCATTCCCCGTTTCGGATCTAAAGCTATCGATAGAGGATGCATACTGGAATTTTTAACTAACACTCGATGCCATGAATAATTTGTTAAACTCAATACATTTATCGTTCCTTGGCCATCATCCGTATAATACAGATTTCGTCCCATCCAGTCAACCGCCAGTCCTTCGCATCCTATCAACCCTTTGTTCAAAATTGTAGTTGGAGTGTCATTGTTGATCGTGACGAGTTCAATTGTCAGTCGGTTCATGTCGAAATAAATTATCGCCTTTTCGTCAGCAAAAAAGTCCATCGCAGCCGGATGTGAGACGTTGGTGACGGGAATGATGACATCTAGTTTAGTTTTCGTTGAGACGCCTACAATGGACGCTGGTTTGCTCTTTGCGATTAGGAGAAATGTCGCGGGCGTTTGTAACGTACACTGACCGGTGGGCGTCGGAAGATAACCGGCCGCACAAAGACAGGTGGCCACCGCTGCACCTGCACGATTCCAATTACTAACACATATGTGCGGACAGCCGCCGTTGTTGTTACGACATGGATGAGCAACTGAAAATTAAAATAACATTTTAATATTAAGGGATAATGATAATATAAGAATTATTATGATTGTTTATAACCACATAACATCATTACATATAAGAATATTTCAAACATTTTGAAGTATACATGTATATTCCTTACCATCAGGTTGTTTTTGTTTATGAAACACATGTAAATTATAAGGTCTCATAATATTTTCGACAATAGTTTTTTCCTTTTTCGACACCTTATCTAGTTCAAGAATGCGGTCGTTGTGCCAAGACGACACATACAGACGATTTTCAAAAACGCTGATCCCATACAAATTTTGAGCGGAAACACCTTGTATCACCGTTTTTCTGTTTTTGCCGTCATTGTCTATTCGTTCAACGTAGTCCAAATATGTATCGACCCAATAAACGTGTCCCGTTGCATAATCTACAGCCACACCGTACGGATAAACGATTTTCGTCCTGACTAGTGGTGTGCGTTCTGATCCGTCCATGCGACAACGTTCAAGCATAGGAGGCTCGTGGTTCCACTTGGTAAAGAACATATAGCCCCGTGTAGGATCTAGGGCCATTGCTCGGGGCTTATTTAGTTCGTTTTCCAATATAACGCGACAATGCTTTAATAAATTTGTACAAAGTACCACAATATCCCTGTTATCGTCCATGAAATACCAGTTGCCAGAAATCCAGTCTAAAGCAATCTGTTGGATCGATTCAACGTCAGGAAAAATGCTTGGCTTGCCAAATATCCAACGTTTTGAGAAATCATCCACGTCTGCGCATGCAAACGACGCATTGCTTACGTTGTGATGTATGTAACATATTGTACGGCCTTGGTAAGAAAATTCCAAAGCGTTACTGTTTAATAGGCTCATAGATGAATTGCCTGGCCACGGCTTACCATCAAGAGTCACCCTATTAATACTAGCTTTTGTCGTGAAAATTAATGAGGGGGGCTCTGTTTCTGGAACTTTAAAAAAGATGTGTTAATAAAAAATTGCTTATCTTTAGATGAGATTTGTAAATTTCTCCTACAAATGAAGTTAGATAAAAGTCGATTTACACGTTCCCGAACTTGATTTTTGAGAAAATTAAACAAATATTGTATATAAAAGAAATTATAAGGGGGTGTCAGCACAGGGCAAAGTAGTATTATGTAGTTAGTATCAGCAATTTCTTATGCTGGAGTGTACGATGTGTTGCATACCTATTACAAACAATTCCTTTAAATTTAATTTTTCAAACAATTTTTTAACACAAGGAAAATGATTAAACAAATTGTTTACAAAAGTGAATTTCAGCCACTCGAAGCAATGGTGCTAACAGTTTCGAACTTAGTGACTCAGGGGGAAAAACTAGTGTTATTAAAAAATTTTCTAGGCAAACCGTTTTTCAATTATGAATCAAAACTGCTCGTTCGTTATTCGTGAAAATAAGCAAGATTGTTTTTACAGATTGTTAACATATATTAAAGTACTACCAAACTTATAGGTCATGTTGTTTTGGAAATATCAAGCTTGTTTTTCACTAATGTACGACTCCCGTTGCAAAGTACTCACCATTAATAGCTATACAATCGGTTCCTTGTTTGACATAACCAGCTACACAAAAACATTCAAATGATCCAACTGTGTTCTTGCAAATTTGTGCACACGAGTTTTCTAACTGACATTCGTCAGCATCTACACATGCACTCCCATTTGGTCTATAACCATCGGGACAAAAACACATAGGTCCCTTAAGGGTGGGTTTGCATCCAAAACGACAATGTGCCTGTTCGCATTGCGTTTTATTTAAACAAAAGTCCCATTCATCACTATTGTCAGGACAATCCCCATGGCCGTCACAGAAAAGGCGTAATGGACGACATTCAATTCGGTCACCACAACGGGCTTCGTTCCAAGAACAAGACTGTTTTTCATGACATTGCTTTGGATCTTCATCGGACAGATCGGGCCCCAATAAGGGATGTGTTCCGCAGTCTTGTTCGCCATCACACATCCATCCAATTGGAAGGCACTTATGAGTCAAGCGACATTGAAACTGTCTTATACGACACGTTTGGAATTCGCAATTTCTCTCATCACTACCATCCTTGCAATCGCTGTGGGAGTCGCAGCGCCAGTGGTCAGGAATGCAAGTTTTGTCGTCGCACTGGAACTGCACCGACGAACACGTTTCTAAAAAAAACAAAAATAATAAATGATGTTTTTTTAACAATCAAGAACATTCATAAGTAATGCTGATACAAACATAAATATTGCAAAAAAACATTGTTTAACAATTGGAACATTCCAAAGGAATACTGAAAAGGAATCTTATCTTACCAGAACAAATTAATCAGGAGTTCCAAAAAAAGTCAGTCTGAGTCAAAATTAGCAATTTTACTGAGTTATTGAAAATAACATACACTCAAAGCTAGGCTAGCATCTTTTAAAATGACATGGTCTAAAAATCTTAAACCAAAATTTTCTTAAAATTAGTATATTTTATTTTGGATCTATACTGACTCATAACTTTTGTTACTTTTGTATTTTTGCTGATATATAATGAAATTTTAATTTTCATAGTAGGTAAGATAATGTTCCTTTTCTCAGATCATACCATAAATATTGTTTGATATCTATACTATTTCTAATTATGTCTTCCAATAAATATTATATCATATAATAATAAATGTTGTCCGATTATATTATACCTAGAATTTAACAATTATACTTCTAGTAAAAATAGTAATTCAAAATGAAAAAAAAAAAAC
>NW_020439112.1:2154521-2160662 GCF_000699045.2 Agrilus planipennis
ATTATTTATCAATTTTAATTTTTAAAATACAAAGAAAAAGATTTCATTAAAAAATCGTAAAATATGCATGTAATGTAATAGTGATATTTAATTGAGTCAGCTGTCAGTTCCTATATTCATCGCCTGTTTCGTTCAAGATAAATGAATATATCTTATTCCATAACATCATAAATTTTACTTATGCTCTATTTCTATACTTCTGAACTATTATCTATGCTTCTGAAGTTCTAAAATGGTTCTAAACTATGCTTAACCTAAAAAATAATAGAATTTAGAAGTGATTTTAAATTGACATTTGTTCAGTGTCTGGTTATGTAAGGGGTGTTTTTTAAGGTTGTTACAATAAAATAGGACTACTAAACATTTCGTAATTAAAAATGTCTCTCGGTTTTGTACAACGACGATTTATGAGTAGTGCACTTCAAAAATTTGCTTATAATTTATCAGGATTTCACAAATATGGTTTAATGAGAGACGATGTCCTTTTCGAAAATGATGATGTTAAAGAAGCTCTACGACGCATTCCACAGAAGGTTATTGATGAAAGAAATTACCGAATGTTAAGAGCCATGCAGCTATCATTACAAAAGGAAATTTTGCCAAAAGAACAGTGGACAAAACTTGAAGAGGATAAATTATATCTCACTCCAATCGTGGAACAAGTCATCAAAGAACGCAATGAACGAGAAGAGTGGGAAAAAGATCATTAAATTAAAGTAGAAAACTAAAAAGTAGTCCTTAAAATTTTAGTAAAACATTAATTTATGGATGTTTAAAATAAATTCTTGTAAATAATCAAATTATTTTATTTCTATCTGCACAAATATCTTTCAGTGTAATAAATTTACAAAGGGGATGAAATGTATGATAAAACAAAAAAGACAATGAGGTGTTTGTGCTATTTTTTTAAAAATATATTTGCTTAAAAAATAAGTTTGGGAAACTAAACCTAAAAAGTTAAAATAATATGTAAATGCACTTACAATCTACCATTTACATTAGTTTTCATCATCTTCAATTTTTGGAGCCAAATAGTAACGAATATAACCCAATTCTGCAATTTCATATTCTACTACCAAAGGAACATTGCTGGACATGGACAGCTGCACTCTTGGTGAAAGCGGTGTAGCCTTTGTAAATGAAATTAAATACTGACATGCAAATGATAGTGAAACAGGTTCTTGCATTTCAATAGAGACAGATTCTTCTTCTTTATCAAAATTATTAGTTTGAGCCAACTTCACATTAGCACTTCCTACATCACCAGAAACAGAGAATTTCACACCTTCCTTTGTGCAGCAAATCAATACTGTTTCACCAAATTGTGCCAAATCCCTCACAATTCGTGCAAATTCTACTGATGGCATGCGAATTACACATGAAAAGTCAGTTTCAGGGATACCAAGGTGTTCTTGGTCCAAGTTCATGAGCTTCATTTCATAGTCAGATATTTTTTCTTGTTTTTTTGATTCAAATACAAATGTAACGGTATCTGCATCATCCTGAGCCTTAATTGTAACTGTATCATCGTTGTTAGCACATTTTAATATCTTGCTCATACTAAAATAAAAGCAAATGTTATGGAAAATGTGAATAAAATTATTGCACAAACTAACCTGGCTAAGTTCATTCCCATTGTAAGGCTTCGATCACATCTGTATTTATCAAAACCGTCTGATCGTAAAGTTAAGGATACTAAACTAACATGTGAATTATCCATGGCCTGCAATTGTATGCCTGAATCAGAACAATCAAAAGAGGCCTCATTCAGAAGTTCTTTAACCGCCTCTAAAACTTTTTTTAAAGTTGCGGCACTAGTAAGTCTTGCTTCAAACATTTTAATAAGTGAACCAAGTATAAAATACGAATCAAATATGCAAGTAAAATAACAATTTTACAGGCTTAAACGGTGTGATATATGAACACCTTAAAACATACGAGTAATCTAACCTTTTCGATTAACAAAGTAATACGAAAACAAGGATCACAAAGGCGCCAAAAGGTTGAAACTTGGCGGTTGAATAAAAACTATTACATCGAATTTTTATTGTATCTAAAATAGAAAATGTGTCTAACACAAACTAATTTTCGACGTTATACTCACAATGATGCGCGATTTGCTCCAAACATATTCTCCATAGATAGTCTCTAAAAACATGAAATGCAAGAGTCCAGAAGATGATCCAGAAGTGTTGCAGATCGTTTAAAATCAAATAAGTGTTGGGAAAGTGAAATTCAGAAGTTATAACTATAAGAAACCTGTTTAGTGATTTTGTGAATTTCACTGATAACGGTGTTAGAATAAAATTCATTGTATGTTCAACCAAAGTACTCACCCTGGGGGTTTCGGCTCCACAACAACTCCTTCTTCAAATCCCATGAAGGACTTCGAAGTTACATCACCCCCGGACGACTCAATAAGTTCCCTAGCATTTTCTCCAGCGACAATTTCTCAAAACTTTTTGATTGCTGGAAGTTGGGATAACAATGTCCGTTGTTGGGAAGTGGAACAAACTGGAAAAACTGTAGCAAAAGCTATGCAAACATGTGGGGGACCTGTTTTAGATGTGTGTTGGAGTGATGATGGCTCAAAAGTTTTTATGGCTGGTTGTGATAAACAGGCCAAAGTTTGGGACTTGGCAAGCAATCAAGTTATGCAAGTGGCTCAGCATGATGCTCCAATAAAGACTTGTCACTGGATAAAAGCACCAACATATTCATGTTTAATGACAGGCTCCTGGGATAAGACCCTCAAATTTTGGGATACACGAAGCAATCAACCATTGATGAGTATCACTTTATCAGAAAGAGTTTACTGTGCAGATGTTGATTATCCAATGGCTGTAGTGGGAACTGCAGGGCGACAAATTTTAGTATATCAGCTGGAAAACAAGCCTCAGGAATTCAAAAGACTGGAAAGTCCATTAAAGTATCAGCATCGATGTGTTTCAATTTTTAGGTAAATATTTATTTATTTTGTTTTGTTCGCTTCTTATATGGTTTTTTACTACAGAGATAAAAATAAAAGTCCAACTGGATATGCTCTTGGCTCAGTAGAAGGACGAGTGGCTATTCAATATGTGAATCCTACAAATCCCAAGGACAATTTCACATTTAAATGTCACAGATCAAATGGTACACCAAATGGTTATCAAGACATTTATGCAGTAAATGATATCGCTTTTCATCCGGTCCATGGCACTTTGGCGACAGTGGGATCTGATGGAACATTTAGTTTCTGGGACAAAGATGCCCGTACAAAATTAAAACCATCAGAAACTATGGAACAACCAATTACAAGATGCGCTTTTAATCATAACGGCCAAATTTTTGCCTATGCTGTGAGCTATGATTGGAGTAAAGGCCATGAATTTTTTAATCCATTAAAAAAGAACTACATATTTTTGCGTTCATGTTATGACGAATTGAAACCAAGAAGCACAAGTAATTAAGTGCTTTTTTTGCTTTTAATAATGTATTAATCTCTATAATAATCAACTTTGTAATAGCTAAAGAAATAAATATTCATTTTAAGAAAATGAGATGGTTTTTATAGAGTACGTAAATCAGTGAAAACACGAAAACGCAATTTATATTTCTAATATATAAGCAATAAATTACAAAATTATTAAGAAGAGTATTTTTCCTACTTTGTAATGAAACAGTAAGAATAACACTTTGTAAAAAAAGTTATTTTGCATGCTTAGCAGAATAATACTTGGTACCATTGACAGTGGAGACTCTTGCATACTTGGCTAAAAGAGCAGTAACATCCAGTTTAGGAGATGTTAAAGACCTTGAATGAAAGAAACAAGTTAATTTTACTATTTCCAAGTATTACAGAAAGACTATAGATAGGTATGTACAAAAAAATACAAATACTATAACTTTGAGCCAAATTACCCATAGTTAGCTGACTGGCTTTTAGTGCAAGTTGGAAGTCTTGTATTAATTGGGAATTGTAAATACTTACCTAACATAAGGGGTAATTTCAGGAACAGTCCACTTTTCTTTAACATCAAAAAGGATTTTAAAACGTTCGTGAATATTTTCTGGAAGATCCTCTTCAGCAAAAGCTCGGATACTTGGAGGATTTGACTTCTTATTTATGACTGATATACCATAAAGCATTTCTTCCTTGGGAATCATCCCTTCTGGAACAGATTCTTGCCAAGCTTGTAAGAATTCATTCAAATTAAATTTTCCTGCATGCAACAATAATATCTGAGCAAAAAAACGGCACACTTCTTCCTCTTTATATTTATAAAGCTGTACTCCATCTATTACTTTTGACTCAACTGTGTACTTTTCAAAGAGAGAAGTTAGTATTTCCTTAGGTACAATATCACTTAAGCTATCAATTGTATCTTCATAAACAATTTCATCTAGGAGCCAGGAATTTTCTTCAATAAGTTTTAACATGTAAGATAATACCCTAAAATGATATTCTTGCTCTAAAAGACGAATTTTTCCATTTATAGTTACAACAGGCATCGCATTTAAAATATTTCTCAGTTCTAGTTCTGATGTTTGTGCCTTCTGAAGTAAATCATCAAAAGAACATAGGTCACACTCATTAACATCACATTCTAATTCTGGTCCTCTGTAGATAGTTTTATTGAGTACCTCTCGGATTTTGGATAAACGTGGCATGGATAAAACTGGTTCTAAGTAATCATTGAATATGCTAAATACATCAACTTTTATTGAACTACACCCTAATTTATCACAGGCTCCTTCAAAAAAATTTAAATCTTTTACAGCTAACAAACTATTAGAGGTTTCAGTCTCTAACAAATTGTATGTGCACATGTCAGTACACAGAACTGCATTATCATCATCTTGTCCTCTTATGTATAAACTTTCGCCTTTTTCTAACGTAGACAACAAATGATTGTCAAGTTGTAGCAACTTATAGTTTTTAGAAAAAACATTTGTTGAGGCAAAATACACCATTTGGGATGATGGCAGGAGTTCATTTTTATCCAATTTTGCAAGTAGTAATGCATCATCTATTTCAGCTTTTGTTCTTACACAGCTACAAAAAATATAGGGTAAACATTCATTTACTGATTTTTAAATATAATTTTCTTACTCGTTTGTATTATCCATATTTCATTAAAAACTTACACATACGTAACAAGAAATTGTGAGCCCCGTAATGAATATATATTTTGTCTTTAATATACTATATAAATGCAAAAATAATATGATACTTTAAATAATTTCCACTTAACATTTCTAGTTGTNTTGAGAAACTGCATAAAGACAGTTTATTTATAAGTATGCAGTTATTCTTCTTATCATATTATCATATTTTAATATGCACTGTACTGTTGATGAAGAACAAGCACAGACAATTTTCATATCAATGCTTATATGAATATTATGATAAAGTTCAAAAATAAACAGGATCACTAAAACAAAACTGAAATTATTATTCATTGGTGGATAATAAAAATAAAAGCTCACCTTTAACCCTACCAACAATTAAAATATTTTAATTAATTTCATACGTTTTTCAGTAAACATTTATAATATATATTTTAGATAAATAAGTCACTAAGTTAATTAAGGGCAAAATAGTACAATTCTTTTATTTTAAATAATTTAAAAAAACATTGTAGTATTTTGTAAACAACTACTTAACCTATAAATTAATATTGAAAAATTCTTACTTGTATTTAAATCATCAAACCTGGAAGTAACACTTTGGGAGGCATGATTGTTCGATAATAACGTCGTAAAAAGTAAAATTGGAATCCACACTTCCATAATAAGGAATACCGGTGGTTTTCTTAAGCTTTTACATTAGAATACACCTTCAGAAAACAATAGTCCAATAATCGGCTTATTTAAACAGTATTCTAATATTTACTAACAAAATTTAGACACTATGTTGTATATAAACATAATTTTGTCCATTGCTTTTCATAATGTTTAAAGCAGTTTTAACAAATAAAAAAAAAGTAGAAAAACCTACCCAACACAACACCACAAGCACACATTCCTATGTAATAATAATAATAATGAAGTTGATTGATGCAGATTTGCACAAACGTTGTTGTTTAGTTATAATACCATCCTTGTCACACTAACGAAAAAATTCATATATGTTTTCCTTTGTTTATTTTAAAGGTC
>NW_020439113.1:0-3301 GCF_000699045.2 Agrilus planipennis
CGTTATTTCTATTTGTAAAATGCAAAATACATTTTTTCCGTTAAAAGTTTTGCTAGTATCACCGATCAAACATTATATAAAATGATGAATAAAAGCTACTCAGATTGGACATTGAAGGTATTAGAAGCTTAAAAAGATGACAAAAAGACATGAATGCCTTCTAATACTTTAACTGAAGAGAGCCCAAAAATTCTAAACTCCTTGGAAATTAATGGCGTTTACCGCGCCATTTCTAGTATTTTCTAAATCGCACTGTTAAGACAGCAGGTAAAAGTTGGTCTGGGTTCTGTCGGAGCTGCCTGCGACGCACTGATGAGATCCAAAAAGATCGAAATCGCCGTCCGCGTCAGGCAGTTTCGACAGAATACAGACCACTTCGAATTATTTTATTCGATTAAGCTAACCTGCCTATCACGTTAAGGTTGGCTACTCTGGGATTCGTTTTCAGCAAGTAGATATCCACACAAGTGGACCTTGTTGGAGCATACGTAATCCTAAAATGTAGCATCGTGCTACAGATGGCGTTTACCGCGCCATTTGTAGTATTTCCTTGGAAATTGATAATCTAAAATATTGAATAGACTTTGTTTTGCGGGTCCATGGAATTTTCAAGTTCAAAATTGATATCAGCATCTGCCAAATCACCACTTATCGCTCCTTTAGCAAGGAACTACAAAATTCTATGAATTTCGACAAAACAATATTGAATTGATATACGGCAACTGTATAAAACTAAAAACTACAAGATATTTTGGTGTGCTAATAAATGCGTATAATCCAAAAACGGTTCGAAAAACTTCACTTATTAGATGACCCCAAAGCTAAAGAAACTACCTTTGAATTCAATTTCTTTCTCTTATTACAATATGTAAAAGATCAGAAACAAAATTGGGTTGTAAATATTTTGATATAAAATGATCGATGGCGATTTTACATCAATAAAGTTATTTGCAACACTATTATGGCTCTGATTTTTCATACTAAGCAAACTACTTTGGCATTAGTGCCTTTTTTCCAATTAAAACGGTGACAAAGGCAGATAAAGAAGCACATAAAAGAATTATTTGTTGCTGAACTGAAAGAACTTTAAAATAAGATAAAAACTCTGTCTCAATCACTTCAAACAGAAAAAAATAAATCATACTTAATCTTCCCAACTGGTAATATAGTCTAGAAAAACTCTAATATTTAAAAGATGGGCAAATTCCTGTAAGGTTTTCTTAAAAAAATATTTTATACTCAAATATGTGTAAAGAATTAAATAGATACTACAAAAAACTATTTTGAAAATACGTATTTTGCATTTAGCATTTAAAATACAAAAGAGAAATCTATATTGTATTTTACATTTGAAATAACAAATCAATAAAGTATTTGCATTTTGTATTTAAATACCATTTTGGTAGTAGACCCTAATTGATGTTTTAACCGTGGCATAACGCAAAAGGCGTTACTAATTTCAGACATGAAACCTTACAATACTTTGTAAGCTCTCTATATATATTCAAAGCCTTAATTAAAAAAAATATTTCCAACAGAAGTTGACTACATTTAAAAGAAAATATCGTGAATATTGATTTATAAAAGGGTCTAAAGCTGATAGCTTAAGAATTCTTCTTACAAACAATGAAGAAGTGGTTTATTTTTTCTTCAAACAAAGTGGTGGAGGTGCCGGGAGAAGTATTTAAAAATTTACGATCAGATCTCACAAGCTTAAAACTCATTAATACTGTAATGTTCATGGGTTTAACAAATTAAACTTTTAAGACTCACAACGACAAAAACTATTTACTTATTTAAATTGAACTTAAAAACACTATAAAGTATAACTTGGGTGATAAATTACTCTGTTTATTTTCAGTACTGTTACTAAATCACTATTCACTGCGCTGTCAATTTATTTCTAGATTCACTTCTGCAACGGTCGATTTATTTCTCCTCCTCTCGGCGATCGTCTCTTCCTTTAAATACTCTTTTGGTCCCTTTCGGGAACTTTCTCGAGCCGTCCGGAAAAGTCTCGTTTTCTGTGAACTGTTTTATTGCTTTCCCGGAACACAGGTACGACACACACGTTTACAGATACGCCGCACATGAAGAAAAGCGCCCGCGGCTAGTCGGCGAATCGATAAGCCGCTCACACACACGAATGCCCGATCGCACACATACACATTCGTGCTCGCTACAATACTATTAAAAACTTCATATTAAGGGCAAATATCCTACAATTAACTTAAGTACTGCTAAAATTGACTTCTTTCATCTTACGTTGAAGGTGTCATATCATCATCCTGTCTCTCATCCTTTTCTTTATTGCCCTGTATTGAGCATTAATATATTTCACCAAGAACATTAATAAAAAATTGACTACCACCAAATATCAACTCTAAATAAATGAAATGGATTTTTCGAGAAGGTTATACCTTGATACCTATATGATTTACACAATTACATATTTGTAGCTTTCACGTTCATTTCTTAATAAAAATGGTGCCCTTTTGAGCCCCATTTAATCCTAAATATTGGATTATACCTGATGCCAAATGGCCGACGAATAAATAAACAAATCGTCGGTTAAATTTATCAAATACATTTTATGGAATATGTTTTAAATTAGAAAATGTATTGTTAAGAAAACAGAGTTCACCTGAACCGTTCCTACAATAAACTCCCGACTAGAAATGTTTTAGTCATTTAGTTAAATATTTAGAAAACGAAAACCGATTAACGTTTTTAAGGTACGTACGAATCGCCCACACTATGCGAAAACAGAAACAGCCGCTAGCACATCGTACCTGTCTTTAAATAATAAAATAATCCTAACATTTTTCTAAATATTTACCACATATTTTAGGAATATTTCTTTTTGCTGGAATCCACAGCAAACTGAAACAGTACAGAGGGCGATGCAGGAAATACTTTCAAACTTTTGTAATTATGAGGGTAACGGTTAAACGTATCATGTTTTGAGAGAAAAATAAAGAAAACGTTATTATAATCAGTCAGTTTTATTTTTTTATCTTTAATCACATAGCTCTGCAGTCTTTTTAGTGATAATCAAATCAAAATCAACATTACAACCCCTCATTTAAGGAAATACTTTAATTGCGCCTTAAAAATACCTAAAATAGGTGAGATGTTTATTTGAGTAAATATAGTATACTTCGCTTGGATAGAATTTATCGCGCCGAACATGACCGAGCAGAGCGCGAGAACTCCCGAAAGCAGTTTTGGTTTCGGTCGTAGTTTCGGCAGGTTTGCCGCCGAAACCGAAACTAAAACGAAACTTGTTTTTTTGCCGAAC
>NW_020439113.1:7137-22557 GCF_000699045.2 Agrilus planipennis
GGACTTTCAAATATTAGGCTTTGTAAGAACCAATCGATAGACCGTTGTGTTACTAAATCATTCAATAAGTATTTATTTATTGCTTGACAATAATCCCTATGTTTCACTACAGTTGGGTCAGATGGTATTAACTAATCAGAATTTTGGCATTCATTTCTTCAAGAATATTTTTTCTAGTTCCACAACATTTCAATTGACTTAAACATGGAGTGTTTTCCTTGCGTGAGTTTCGACTTAAATTTAAACTTTAAATTTATAGTACCTACTGCCTAGCAATACTAAAATAGAACTTTTAGAATATCGTGAATTATGTGAAAATAACAATAATTTATTGGAAACAATATACATACGTAGGTATATGCTAGAGCCCGCAACTTAAAAATAAAACACCAGTGTAACAATGATGTGCATTATTGTTACACCTATAATACTTCAAAATATTTAAATTAGTCCGCGTCTCGAGAAGCAATTTTATAACAAAAATTCTTCAAACACTTATTAAAATACAACCCTAACATTCATTTATTTCAGGAAAACCGAAAACCTTAACAAAATAATCCTATCTCTTTTTCAGAAATGAGCCCTTCGCCAGGGAGTCAACAACCTATGAGTTATCCTTTGGGCAGTAACCCCCAGAGCTTTTACGTGCCCAATGTTCATCAGGGTCTACCCACCCTCATAGTTATGATTGTTGTACTCATGATTATATTATTATTCTGCTTCTGGGGAGCACCAGCAGTACGCTCTTTCTGCAAACGAAAGATTTGCTGCTTTTGTCCTATGGACGAACCCAACATGGACCAAGGTATTACAACAGCAAATATTCCAATTGTATATTTATGGAAATTATTATCCGTCTAATAACCCTCAAATTACCCACATGTACCTACTCATAGCATCACTTATTCTAATGCTTTTCCTTGGCAATTGAAAATATGCCCAGGATTCTTTGACAAGTGAAATTTTCGAAACCAACAATAAAAATACCTTTAAACATCAGAGCAATGTTTATTATGGGTACATGTAGACATCATATTTTTGCCGGCGAAAAATATCGATACAAACTTAACCTCAATTTGTTGTCGTATGTTTACAGAAATTGGATATACATATAATATAAAATGATACAGAAATACCTTACCTTAAGCTTGTTGACATCGTATTTTGCCCAGCAACTTCATTCCAACACTGACACAATCGAAAAGGTCATTAATATAACACTAAATAAAAATTAAAACGTGAACAACAAGCACCATCACGCACTACAATTAGCAATACCGACACAACGCTTTTCCGCTGAACCAATCCTTCTTTCCGGTTAATTCATCAACTCAAACGCCACCTGATTGCATTTTCATGAACACATTCAAAAATTTAAATATGATTTAATTAATTAATTGTTTTAATAGCTAATTGTAATATTTTTATTGATTCTGTTGTATAATTAATTAGTACTATGCACAGATTCGGTTCTATTTTTCCAAATAATTTTATTGTTGTACCAATAAAATGCGTAACGTTTAAGTATTAATAGTTGCATTTTTTTTAAAGCAAAATTCGTCTTTAAAGATTAAAGGCGGTAATCGACACTCCTCTGCTACAAAAGACAATAAAAAAAACGT
Organism: Agrilus planipennis; assembly: GCF_000699045.2. NCBI lineage: Eukaryota > Metazoa > Arthropoda > Insecta > Coleoptera > Buprestidae > Agrilus > Agrilus planipennis. The sequence goes on from NW_020439113.1 coordinate 8,760, forward strand.
TTTATCTTCTCCCAGGCTTTGATCTGATTTGTTTTTATTAGCTAGTAGTTAAAGTTACAACCAGAAAAAACCTGACGATGTTTTCGTTTTGTGTCTTTTATTTTAACTCTGCTTATTTTTTATAAAAGCAAAATAATTATCGCATTCGGGTGATATTTTATCTCATTTTATAACTGTTACAAAGTTTGTAAATTATTTCGTTGACTAGACCCACTCAAACTTGACATATGTTTGAATAATTACGTAATTATTTGTAATCTAATCAAAACGCAACAATCAACGTAAAAGATATTGTTACATTCATAAATACAAACTTAAATTGATTAAAAACGAGATTCATTCCCTGTTTTTTCACACTTATGAGGTGGAATATTTTCTTCAAATTTAAATTGGATCATTCTCGAGATATAGCCCATTATTACAATCGGTTCACATTTGGTGAAGAAGTATAGGCCTAACCAAAAAGCTGCTCCATATCAGGATAAAAGAGCATAAAAACGACTATAAAAAATATAATATCCAGGCTACTTCACATAAAACTACCCTAGTCAAACGTATAATTGAAATAGGTCATACATCTAACTTTGTCAATACTAAAATCCTACGTCAGAACAAACTTTTTATCAAACAAGGAACCATAACGACACAAAAATTATCTCGGGAAAACTCAGCCAATGGTTCCTGGATTCAACTGTTTTAATGAGAGCTCGAAGCTCTCAGAAAGAGATAATAAAATCGGTAAGACTAATATTTAAAATATAAATATAATAACAAGATAATGTACAACAATTACAATGCCCACTTTCTTCATATGTAAACCACCATATTCATATAAACAACTTCAATTACATAAACCTGAACTTACTGCATTCAAAACATTACCAACATTTCTCAATCTACAGATACGTAACTGAGACCTGACCAAAATACCCTAAATACGCCTGAACCTTAAAATGTGTTTTTTTATCACTAAAACCAAATGCTACTTTATTTTTAATAGATCCCGAACTCCCTACCTGACAACGCTTATTACCCAGACGTGAAGTTGCTCTTCTAATCTGTGGGATATCAGAGGATAATCTTTTATCATTAAAACCCGAACTTACTTTATTAGTAAATGCTAACATCAACACCTCCAACAGGCTCAAAATGAACTAGTGGTTTTAAAAAGATTGCAATACCAAGAATAAAATCGAGAACTTCTTTTGGTAATACCGGATTTCCCGCATTATCATCATAAGGTCGTCAGTCCTAAGACTGGTTGGACATGCACCTCCACTCTTTCCTATCCTGAGCTAATCTTCGCATTTCCCTAATACTAGAACAACCCACATCCTTAACTATTTGCGAACAGTAATCTAATCTAGGTTTAACTCTACTCCTCTTAACTCCTGTTTCTGCCTCTAATCTGACTGGACCTTCATGACTAAGAAAGTGCCCTACCAACCTATCTCGCCTATTTCTTATTGAATTCCGTAGAGTCCTTTGTTCTCCCACTCTTTCTAATACCTCTTCATTTCTAACCTTTAACCCACGATTTCCTCATCATTCGCCTGTAGCACCACACATTTCGAACGTTTCTAACCTTTCCTTTTCCGCTGTGCCCACTGTCCATGTTTCGCACCCGTACAGCGTCGTGCTCCAAACATACACCTTTAACAACCTTTTTCGAATTTCTACCCTTATTAAAACAGTTGAAACACCTGAAGATTGAAGATTCAGAAGTGGACGAGGAAATACATGAACAGATGAAACAAAATCAATAGAAACTAAAACGACTGAACTATTAACCATAGGGTTTAGCTAATCTGAGTCTAACACAAGAGAGGAGGTACCAGTTAAGTTGGCTATAGCAGGATCTGAAGACGACGAATACCCAGATTTGATTACTATTCGCGTGTAGTTAAGGATGTCATAGTAGTTCTAGTTTTCGAGAAATACGAATGTTAACTGTAAAAAAAAGTTTTCGTCTTTCTTTCTCGTCGGTAGTTCTTCGACTACTCCAGTGTAGACCGAAAGAACCTCTTCCGAACTACCGTTTGGGAACCATGGGAATAAGTGGAGTGGATGGTGGTTGGAGAGACGAAATGAAGTCATAAGGGAAATGAAAGGTTATTTATGCAATACTACTGCCTTGGCATTTATCTAAACCTCTAAACGATCGAAGAAAACCTTACAAAAGCATGGGCAAAGGCACCGATCTCCTTCCGAATATTTAGCTAAAGTTTTGACTTCTAGATGACCTGAATCTGACTCTGTCAATGAGTTTCTACTAGATTCCTATCATTTGAATTCTCTTCTTGATTCGCTACTGGCTTTTCTCTATTCTAAAAAATTACGTCGAACACGGTACCTCAGTCCCCCCCACCACCACCACGTAAACTGATGTACCAGCCGCCACTGATTTAAATCACGATCTCATCATAGTGATCACATAACACACCAGCAGACAGCGTGACTCCAAATTTACACTTTCCGAGTATCTCCTAAGTCACTGCAGACGATGATGCCAACATTTTGCTAGCATTGCATACTGTTTAATTTTCAAGTAGACCAGTTATCAACGCAATTTATCTCATAATTTATTGCCAGGAAAGAATGCAAATAGTGTGACAGTTGCAAATGGTCTAATTAATGCAACTAAACATTTCGAAATGATTTATTGCAGTAAAGGAATTACGTACATTTTGCCAAGGATGTCCATGCAAATCTGCTTCATATTGTTTTTAATGATAATGTTAATTAAAAACAAATTGTGTAATTATATATAGAAACAAATCGTTAAAAATCGTTGAAATATACAGGGTGTTCCGCATAAAGCGGTTTCGTCCATAACTCTGTTATTATACTTTTAATAAAAAAAAATGTTTTATAAAAGTGGTCTGGAATCATATACAGAAAATATGTTCAGTTATACAGAGTGTTCCCCATTTCTTCCTAACTTCGTTATTTATAATTAGACACCCTGTATATATTTACATTTTTCGTTTCTTTATTAAATTTTAGGTCGACTTCTTTGTTAACAGTTCACTGCCCCTATCTCTAGCAGTTTTTGAGATATTCAACTGGTTTTGAAAAAAAAATACGGTTTAAATCAGACCAAATAGCATCTAAACCATGAAAGTTAAAAGCCAGTGGATTGGACACCCATATTTTTTATTTTTTTTGCTATGGGCAAAATGTGTACGTTATTCAGAGCCGGAAATATCGAAACCTAATACTTTTGATGGCTTTGTTGGGGGTCTTCCAAAGCCTATGCTATTGGAGAAAGCCACTTCTTGTAAATTTTTTAAATCAGGGTGAATCCGAAAACGCTTTTTTTATCTTATTCGCGACGAAACAATTTTTTTAAATCGATTGCACAAGTGGGATCTTCCCAAGTTATCAGACTTCTTAGACATCTATCGAAAATCAGCAACTTAATTCTTCTAATTTTTCGTCTCCTATTTTTATATTAGCTCCTTTACTACTTTTACCATCCTTATATGTCAAAATTTTTGTTTTATTTGTATTTCTTTTCTTACCGTCGAATACGCTTCTCTATTGATTGATTGACTGACAGACGGGGAAGTCCCGTTATGAAAGCCCCCTGTCCTATGTAAATTTAATGCAGGATTGGTTCAGGACTGGTTACGTTATTACGTATAGCCATTAATATGTTTTTTTTTCAAATAGTTACTTACCATTTTCACCCATGCATTTTACGAACGCAAGGAATCAAATCCAACATTCCTTTGATTCTTTGAGTTAATTAACACCTCCTTTTGTTTTTTTATTTTAAATACCTTTTTCTAAACATTAATTTGTATTTGAAAAGTGTGAAATTCCTAAATGCAAATTAGAGTGACTTAGTGGTCATCAGAATATTCCTGAAGAAATGAATGCCAAAATTCTGATTAGTTAATACCATCTAACCCAACTCTAATGGAACGTAGACATTATTGTCAAGCAATAAATAAATACTTATTGAATGATTTAGTAACACCACGATCTATCGATTGGTTCTTACAAAGCCCAATATTTGAAAGTCCAGCAATGTGTTCAGTCCGAAGTTGTACTTCTCAAACCTCAAAGAAACCATAATATCAACCAGCTAAATAAGTCTTTTGATCTAACTAACCTCAAGTACCTTTTAAATGATACAATGTGTATTTATTGCAGTGAGGGAAGAGGAAATGAGGGATTACGTGATAGTTTCCACTAGTGGTAGTAAGAAGGTTAAAAATAGAGAGGTAAATTTTGCTTTACGCTGTAAAAGATGGCTTTTGTCTTGTGTTTTGAAGAAGACACGTGTGCGTAACTAACTTTTCAAACGAAATTTTACAATAATAACTCTATTGAAATACCTAGATACATACGTAACTTAATGTTTTCTGCCTTGCAATTAAACTTTAACTAGGCAATTATACGTAAACAATTTGCAATAATGCTTTTCATTTCGTTTTTGTTTTAATTTCATTATTGTGCATGTCTCCGATTTTCAATTGTTATGTTTGTATATAAATATTGTTACTGTCTTAAGTGTTATGAACAAATTTCTTGTTTTCCAAGTAAGGGACTGACCATAAATTACGCTAATTGGGAAAGGGGGGAGTTCCCCCCGAGGTATCGTGGTCCTGATAGAGAGGGGAGGTCCTGTTAGAATCTAAAATTAAATTATTTATTAGTGGAAATTAAAACAACTTGTTTTAACTGAAGTCTAAAACTTTTACAACAAACGTGTTACGGTGTCGTTATATTAGGAGAAAGTATCAAAAACATTTTAGTAATTTATAGGCAGCCCCTAACAAATTCGCATCTACTACAATATTAATAAAGATTAACAATATAATTAATAAGAAATACCGCAACAATAACTTTTGTGATTTATCTATAACAGTTGAATAAATAACAGTCCACTATAATTACTTATTAAAAGAAATATTTTCGAGTTTCTATACTGTTGTGTCGACAACTATAAATTATAAAGCAACTGTAGCAAATCACGCACATATTTTGTTTAATACATATAATATATGTCTAGAAATCTGATTTATTCGAAATAGTTCTGTTTAAAGTTCTATTTCTACATTTTCAAAAGCTTTTTTCTAAACATTNTACTTTTCAAGTTTTAAAATAATAATGATAAAATAAAACATTTAATTATACAATCCCTACTATCAGTATCAACAATTGCAACTTTTAACTACCTTTCATGCATTTCTTTCTCTTTGTTTTAATCCGATGATAATGTTCAAAATTTATCACACATATTAATTTTGTTTATTAATACTAATACTAATGTTAATGTTACTTTAGTAAAATAACTCAACCTTTAATCACCATAATAATGTGACCGGCGCCTCCATCATCATTTATACCGAAATGAGAAAATAACCAAATAAAGAGCTCTTACCTAATAGGGTTTAATGAAGGAACTTAATCTAACTAATCTAATTAGAGTGTATGAAAATATATTATGAGTGTAAGTCATATATAGGACATTATGTTAAATAGCTTTCAGTATGATCCAAAAACAAAAACCCTATCAAGTACAGCTACTTCAAAATCTCATGAGCCTTCACTCATATTATGCATTACGAAACGTTGACTAAACTGTTCTCGTGCACCTAGGCCTTGATTTGCACGGTGACAAAGTTCCTAATTTCTGCATTTCTACATTCTAAAAGCATTGACCCCTACTGTTTACAGTTAACAACCGGATCAATGTTTTCGTAATATGCAATGATTAAATGTAAAAAGGTCCGACTCAGGGACATGTGAAGACTCCTGAGATATTAAAGTAATTATAAACTGCAAACGTTTACAACCAATGTTTTTAATATTAAGAAGCAAAAATGCACAAGTACATGAACCATCGGAGTTTTGTCAATGCGTAACCTAAAACCAAGGTTCATGAAATTCTAAACTACCTCTACAGGTTCTACTGTTTACAAGAAATCGATTAATTTTAACAACAATTTTTATACATCTATAAAGTTTATAAACTAAAAAAATATTTCAATATTGGTTGTTTCATAGACGTATTAAAAACCCAACTTAATATATGCACCTAAATTTCCTGGGTTTTATCCTTTAGCCTTTGATTAGATCAATAATTCAATATCTCTTTTGTAATTCCTTTTGAGGCAGTCAAAATCATTATAATTCGTTATCAAACAATGGATCCTATAATAGGCATTAAATATGCTAAAAGCCATGGTTCTATTTAAATCGCATTTGTTTTTTTTTTCAATAGTGCCTACCCATCACAGATTATAAAAGATTTTTTAATGGAAAATTAGAGGAAGTATTGCAATATGCTGTTACTTCAAATAAATTTATAAGTTTCTGTGTAGCCAAATATTTTAATTGGATGATTTACGAATAAATATTAATATTAAATAATGCACATCATTGTTACACTGGTGTTTTATTTTTAAGTTGCGGGCTCTAGCATATACCTACGTATGTATATTGTTTCCAATAAATTATTGTTATTTTCACATAATTCACGATATTCTAAAAGTTCTATTTTAGTATTGCTAGGCAGTAGGTACTATAAATTTAAAGTTTAAATTTAAGTCGAAACTCACGCAAGGAAAACACTCCATGTTTAAGTCAATTGAAATGTTGTGGAACTAGAAAAATATTACAAATGAAAATCTATAGACATTAACTGACGAGGAGGAAACAAGAAAATTAATTACACTATTGTTGACTATTTTTCTCTTTCCTCCTACTGATTTAACACTATTCAAGCGTTTATATCATTTTCAAATCATTGAAAAATGTAAAATGCCATATTGAAAACAACATGGTATATTTTAGCCAGTATTAATACTATAAATTTAAGGCTAATGTGGATATAAGTCAAGAACAAGGTGAATAATTTTTATTTGACACATCATCATTATAAGGTCGTCAGTCCTAAGACTGGTTAGACAGGCACCTTCACTATTTCCTCTCCTGAGCTAATCTTCGCATTTCCCAAAAACTAGAACATCCCACATCCTTAATTATTTGCGAACAGTAATCTAATCTAAGTCTAGCACTACCTCTCATAACTCCCGTTTCTGCCTCTAATATGTCTCTGACTAGACCTTAACACCTGAGAAGGTGTCCTACCAACCTATCTCGCCTATTTCGTATTGACTTCCATAGAGTCCTCTGTTCTCCTATTCTTTATAAAACCTCTTCATTTCTAACCTTCTCTATCTACGGTATCCTCATCATTCGCCTGTAACACAACATTTCGAACGCTTCTAACCCTTTTTTTTCGCCACTCCCACTGTCTATTTCGCATCCGTACACACCAAACATACACCTTTAACAACCTTTTTCGAATTTCTAAAGTAACCGTTCGCGAGCATAGAGATGACTTCTTTTTATTGAATGCGACTCGACCCTTCGCTATCCTTTGCTTTATTTCCCTAATACTCCTTCCGTCATGACTTATCTGATCTCCTAGATACCTAAAATCGGTCACTTCTTCTAATTTTTCGTTTCCTATCTTTATTTTCGCTCTTTCCCAATTTTTTCTTCGCTTGCATACCAATATTTTTGTTTTACTTTTATTTATTTTCCTACTGTCAATACAGCATCCATTTTATTTAAAGCTATCTCTAATTCCTTGCTAGAGGCTAATAATGCTATATCATCTGCAAATCTAAGCATACTAATCTTTTGCCCCTGTATATCTATCCCTACAATTGTACCGTCTTTAATAATGTTGATCGCGTCTTCAATGTATACATCCCTGTCTGACATATTTCTTAATATTTACTTTTCTACGATGCAGCCCCAGCTATNGTTGCAGCCCCAGCTATATAACTGCCTGTTGCTCTTTATACAAACTAAGTATCACTCTTCCATCTTTGTAACTCATCCCTATATTTTTAAGTATATTTAACATCTTGTCCGATTTAACATTGTCAAAAACTTTTTCTAAATCTACAAATCCTATCTACACTTTCTTTTTTCTATCGTTTTCTCTATTGTTACCCGTAAAGCTAGAATGACCTCCCGTGTTCCTCTATTTCTTCTTAACTCAAATTGATCTTCCCCTAATAGTTCTTCCGTCCTTTTTTGATTTTGACGCATGGCAAGTTAAGCTAATTGTTCTATATGTCTCGCACTTACCCGCGCCTCCCTTTTTGTAATCCACTGGGACTTTCCCTGTCTCGTAAATGTGACTAACTAGCTTAAACATACGATCTCTAACCTCTTGTCCTGCATGTTTTAGAATTTCCCCCTGTGTTCCATCTACACCTGGTGCCTTATTATTCTTTAAGCTTTTGATGCTACATCAAACTCTTTTCTCATTATGGTGAATATTGATGTAGCATGCATACTATGATCGATAAAATTGCAAAACGTTTCGAAAAATAATAAAGTATTACTAACAAACCTTTTCGTCCTCCCAAAAAAAATTGACAGATATATCTGAAATCCACGTGGATGAGATCGGGAGTAATCAATCGTGAATGATTATTTGATTCCTGTTGAATTTTTCAGGGTACACAACCTCGCCAGCAACGCCTACAATAATCCTTTTACCTTTCGGTCGTATGCTGGTGGTGGATCGTCGAATTTTCACCCAACTCCAGGCCGACTACTCGGGCATCGATTTCATGGAATTGAGCGCCAACATGATCCGAAACAGGCACCGCTTCGAAGGAAGCTCCGCTAGCGTCCTAGATTCCGAGAGCGCGTACAAGATGCGCTCCTTCACATCCATCAATTGTTTCCCGCCGTCATACGAGGACATTTTCGGCACCAAAAACTGTGATCTTCCTCCGTCCTACAGCGAGATCAGCATGATGCTGAAAACCAACGATAAAAATCCGCCGCGCAGCGCGAACGAGAACGCGTCCGTTATCAGAAACCGTCTTCTTTGGACCAGCGTTGAAGTTCTAAAGAAAAGCTTGCACAACATTCATCAGCAAACTCAAACGAACATATCAAGAAACAATCGATTTTCTAAAAGTATGAACGATCTAGAAATATTAGGAAGTAGATTAGACCGAAGTAGTTCGATGAATACAGTATTAAATCGTCATTTTATTCGCGGCAAGTCTAGTCAAAAACCGTTCGAAATCGCCAGCACTGAAGCCCTTAACACGTGTAGCACCTCCGACTGTTCAAATAACAATAACCACAATCAAAATCGCTTTCCTTTATCACCAATGCAAAACCTTTCGAACCAACAAGAAACAGTTTTAGAAGCAGAATCTCATCGCATCGAAATTGTCGAAGAGAATTTTATCCCACTTGGATTATCACCACCAAATGACGAACGCAGAAATGTTATCGTTTATCACAACAACAGACGCGACTGCTCCGCGATAAATATCGAAGAAATAACCGAACGAGAAACTTGCCTTTAAGTTCATTTATAGTTAGGTTATCTAATACGTGTAGATAGATAGAATAAAAATAGACAATTTTGTGCAGTTGCCGATAAAAGACGTAATTTTATAGTTTCGATTAAATTTAACATTATATGGATATGTATATGTATGTATGTATGTATGTATATAAAGCTCAAATAAGTTATATTCTTTTGCGATATAAGTTGTTAATTATTGTTACGGTCTGTTCACTATATTGTTATCAATTATTATTATTATTATTATACAATTCGAACAATAATGATTTTACAAAATGTTGCACTGTAAACTACACTTAATAAAGTTTCGAAATATTTTAATTAAGTACAATTCTACTTTACCGATAATCATTACAATTATATACCTTCCTCAATCTAATCTATTACATGAACCTACTTAGCACGCTAGATAAAAGCAATTTTTGTAAAATTCTTTGTTGTGGTTGTACTGAGACTGAGACTGTGGTTGTACTGAGACTGAGTTTGGGGTTTTATTGAGACTGAGTCTCTGAAATCGGACTGCTGTGGTTGACATCCCCGGAGCCCCAGAGAGAACATAACGAGGAGGTAAAGTCCCTCGCTGTGGTTATACTGCGACTGAGACTGTGGTTGTACTAAGACTGAGTCTAGGATTGTATTGAGATTGAGTCTCTGAAATCCATCAATTGCAGTTGACATCCCCAGGGTCAAAAGACCTTCGCTGTGGTTGTACTAAGACTGAGACTGTGGCTGTACTGAAACTAAGTCTAGAGTTGTATTGAGATTAGTTGTACTGAGACTGAGTCAAGAGTTCTATTGTGACTGAGTCTTTGAAACCCGACTGCTGTGGTTGACATCCCCGGAGCCCCAGAGAGGACATAGCGAGAAAATAAACTCCTTCGCTGTGGTTGTACTGAAACTGAGACTGGAGTCTAGGGTTCAATTGAGATTGAGTTTCTGAAATCCATCAGTTGCAGTTGACATCCCGTTGAAATATACAGGGTGTTCCGCATAAAGCGGTTTCGTCCATAACTCTGTTATTATACTTTTAATAAAAAAAAATGTTTTATAAAAGTGGTCTGGAATCATATACAGAAAATATGTTCAGTTATACAGAGTGTTCCCCATTTCTTCCTAACTTCGTTATTTATAATTAGACACCCTGTATATATTTACATTTTTCGTTTCTTTATTAAATTTTAGGTCGACTTCTTTGTTAACAGTTCACTGCCCCTATCTCTAGCAGTTTTTGAGATATTCAACTGGTTTTGAAAAAAAAATACGGTTTAAATCAGACCAAATAGCATCTAAACCATGAAAGTTAAAAGCCAGTGGATTGGACACCCATATTTTTTATTTTTTTTGCTATGGGCAAAATGTGTACGTTATTCAGAGCCGGAAATATCGAAACCTAATACTTTTGATGGCTTTGTTGGGGGTCTTCCAAAGCCTATGCTATTGGAGAAAGCCACTTCTTGTAAATTTTTTAAATCAGGGTGAATCCGAAAACGCTTTTTTTATCTTATTCGCGACGAAACAATTTTTTTAAATCGATTGCACAAGTGGGATCTTCCCAAGTTATCAGACTTCTTAGACATCTATCGAAAATCAGCAACTTAATTCTTCTAATTTTTCGTCTCCTATTTTTATATTAGCTCCTTTACTACTTTTACCATCCTTATATGTCAAAATTTTTGTTTTATTTGTATTTCTTTTCTTACCGTCGAATACGCTTCTCTATTGATTGATTGACTGACAGACGGGGAAGTCCCGTTATGAAAGCCCCCTGTCCTATGTAAATTTAATGCAGGATTGGTTCAGGACTGGTTACGTTATTACGTATAGCCATTAATATGTTTTTTTTTCAAATAGTTACTTACCATTTTCACCCATGCATTTTACGAACGCAAGGAATCAAATCCAACATTCCTTTGATTCTTTGAGTTAATTAACACCTCCTTTTGTTTTTTTATTTTAAATACCTTTTTCTAAACATTAATTTGTATTTGAAAAGTGTGAAATTCCTAAATGCAAATTAGAGTGACTTAGTGGTCATCAGAATATTCCTGAAGAAATGAATGCCAAAATTCTGATTAGTTAATACCATCTAACCCAACTCTAATGGAACGTAGACATTATTGTCAAGCAATAAATAAATACTTATTGAATGATTTAGTAACACCACGATCTATCGATTGGTTCTTACAAAGCCCAATATTTGAAAGTCCAGCAATGTGTTCAGTCCGAAGTTGTACTTCTCAAACCTCAAAGAAACCATAATATCAACCAGCTAAATAAGTCTTTTGATCTAACTAACCTCAAGTACCTTTTAAATGATACAATGTGTATTTATTGCAGTGAGGGAAGAGGAAATGAGGGATTACGTGATAGTTTCCACTAGTGGTAGNACGGGAAAACCTTCCAGATTATAACGTAACCAAAAGAAAATTCTTCATGCGTCCCCTTCATTTTCCTTTCATTTCAATAAAAAGTAACCTTAACATTAATATGGAGGTCAAAAGGAAATCTAGACACTTTTTAAGACATGAAGGAATAGAAGTAGGAACAGGAGTAAAGAGGGGTCAATGTAGACGTAAGTAGAATGTTTTAGTATTATGAAAATTCGAAGATTGGCTCATAAGTAAGATAGAATGGAATGAAGTATGGATGCATTAAGAACCTTACCCTTTAAAGGCATAAAAGTCAACAATTCTAGTCCAAAATATTACTCGTTAAGATTTCTATTTGTATCTAGAATTAAATTAATAACAAAGGGGACGGTTACGGGAAAACCTTCCAGATTATAACGTAACCAAAAGAAAATTCTTCATGCGTCCCCTTCATTTTCCTTTCATTTCAATAAAAAGTAACCTTAACATTAATATGGAGGTCAAAAGGAAATCTAGACACTTTTTAAGACATGAAGGAATAGAAGTAGGAACAGGAGTAAAGAGGGGTCAATGTAGACGTAAGTAGAATATTTTAGTATTATGAAAATTCGAAGATTGGCTCATAATGAAGACAGAATGGAATGAAGTATGGATGCATTAAGAACCTTACCCTTTAAAGGCATAAAAGTCAACAATTCTAGCCGCAGGTCCTTTGTCAAGTGCATTCAGCGCTTTCATGTCCTCGTTGTCAAGTTCGAAATCGAAAATATCGATGTTTTGTTTGAGACGTTCGGGATTTGTACTCTTAGGAATAGCAGCAATGCCTTTTTGAATAATGTGACGCAATAAAACTTGCGATTCCTTTTTGTTGTGCTTTTTAGCGATCCGCTTGACCACTGGGTCTCCCAGTATATTCGGAGCTTCAACTCTAAAATATTACAATAATACTTCCTTACTAAGACGTCCTCGAAGAATATCACAGTTAGTAAGTATTTTTTGTTCTTAATTAATAGATTTAATTACAAGAAAGTATTGTAGTCGTTGACAAGCATTAATTGATCTTCTAAAATAAAGTTGTACTTACTGTTGTCCGAATTGTGACATGAATTTTCCTATTCCGGGGGATCCCAGCGGAGAATAGGCAGTCATGACAATGTTATTTTTCTTGCAAAAGTTATACAGCTCGTTCTGTTGGAAAAACGCGTGCAATTCTACTTGCAAATTGCAAGGCGGTATTCTGGCATTATCGAGAATTCTTTGAATTTGTTTTATGTTGAAATTCGATAGGCCGATGGCCTTCGCCAATCCTGCATCAACCTGGGCTTCCATTGCCTATTATTAAAAGAAAATTTGAAATTTGCAAATCACCAATAGATAGGTACAAAAATATTTTTTAAAAGTATTTAAATGCAAAATGCTGTGAAGAAAATGTATGAAGTGATTGAGATATAGTTTTTCTATCTTTATGTTATAATTTCTTCAGTTCAGCAACAAATAATTCTTCTATGTGCTTCCTTATTTGCCTTTGTCACCCGTTTTAATTGGAAAAAAGACACTGATGCCAAAATAGTTTGCTTAGCGTGAAAGATCAGAGCCAAAACAGGAATGCCAATAGTTTTATTGATGTAAAATCACTATCAATCATTTTATATCAAAAAAATTTACAACTCCATTTTGTTTCTAATCTTTCTAAGAAAAAGAAATGGAATTCATAGTTTTTTTAGCTTTGGGTTCATCTAATAAGTGAAATTTTTTCAAATCGTTTTCTAAGGATTTTGGATTATACGCATTTATTAGCACACCACAATATCGTGTAGTTTTCAGTTTTACACAGCTGAATTCGATATTGTTTTTCGAGCTGTTTTGTCGTAATTCATAGAATTTCGTAGTTCCTTGCTCAAGGTAGGACACGCACCTCCACTCCTTCCTATCCTGAGCTAATCTTTGCATTTCTCACATCCTTAACTATTTGCGAACAGTAATCTAATCTAGGTCTACCTCTACCCCTCCTAACTCCTGTTTCTGCCTCTAATATGTCTCTGACTAGACCTTCATGCCT
>NW_020439113.1:23863-25928 GCF_000699045.2 Agrilus planipennis
TATTTTTATATATACAGTATTTTGGCTTACTGTCAAGTTTCCCCGAAGATAGCCAACGTTTAATAACTTTCCCAATAACTCCTTCATTTTCGTAAACATGAGCAGTATCTATATGTCTGTAACCAGCTTCAAGGGCAGCTTCCATACCTTTTTCGAGTTCTTCGTCGTTGGCCTAACAAAAATTTGGATTTTTTTATTCTTGACGGTAAAAGATTATTTGAAATCCATTCAATATCCTTACAATAACTTGTTTTTCAAAACTAATTTATTTGCACCAAACAGATTTGTAGTGTCAAAGGGGGAGAAGGGGAAAAATTAAAGTGAAAATATTGAAAATTCACATTATCCATATATGTATCTCTAATATCTACTATCATTATTTGTGTATGTTATTAAGATACAAACTACCTTTAAAAAATTTTGATTGTCTGTTCAAGCTTATCTTCGAAATGCCTGATCCGATTTCGATAAGACTTTAGAGACAAAAATTGTCATGAGTGGTCTAAGCCACTTTTTGCTTTTTATTTTTACTAATCGATCAAGTTTCCAACTACATTTGCTTATTGTTTCTATTACGTTGTCTATACCTGATAGCAAGTTTGTTTCTATGTTCCCCAGACTGCAACATAATTTAGAAAAAAAACTTCCTAGTCGATGAAGGGATTTAAACTCCCTAACCTCTCCCCCACCCCCATAGCTACACCGCTACAGATTTTTGAAGTGATGCGGTGCGAAATAGAAGTCTTTTAATACTACCTACATTAATGATTACAATACATATATTTACACATATAGATTTAATAATCTGAAAGGAAAAGCATAAGTTTGTAAAACAGTGACAAAATTAATTCGTTCAAATAAAAATAAACAAAACGGCAACGGTTATTGTCCTCCAAACCAACATGATGACACTGTAGACTTCCTTTAGTAGAGAATTAAGTTCAAGACTAAATAACGGGAAAAACAACAGTATGTACTTAAATAAAATCGTATGTGTATATGGATAAAATTCCGAAATTAAAGCAACAACAAACCATTAATTCTTCATAATTTCAATGCATTCACTATGATGCTTAATTTATGTTAATTTAGAATAATTCAACAATTAATTAATTTATTTATATCAAAAGAAATTAATAGCAACTAATTTAACTACTTTTTTTTATATTCGTATAATCATTTTGTAAATTTATGTTCATTACTTCATCACTTTATAATACTAATAAATACTAAACAACAATTAGATCTCAAGGTTGATAAAAAAAAATAATTAACGTACTTGCCATGTACCGTACCCTAAAGCAGGCATTTTTAGTCCACTACGTAGACTCAAATATATATTTTTTGCCATCTTATGGGGTTTAATAAATTCACTAAAAAAATGAATTTTACTTAAAAAATAAATTAAACGAAACAGTACTATTACACTTAATTACGTGTGGTGTGTAGACACACCGATATTCACAACGGAACTGAAGAATATGAACAAGTTTTCTGATTTCAGCTTCAGTCTAGCGGTAAAAGTAAAAATGCTTTTGTTATTTATACTTTTATGTAAAAATTACAAATCGGTGCAAGGTTTTTAGATAACAGTGCATAGAGGATGATGACTTTTATTCGTCTCGTTTTTATCTTTGAATGTTATCAAGAGTATCGAACTATACAGGGTGTCCTACACATTATAAAATTAAAAGTGCATAGGTTATCAAGAGTATTTCGTGACCTTTAAGTTAAGTGAGTAAACGTTTGCTTCCGATTTTTATTGGATATGTACATATAATTTTCAAGTAAAATATTTTCAACTTTCGGACACTTCCGCATATACCGGAAATGAACAACTAGATGCTCGATTACTAGATATATGCAAACTGGCTATTTAAAAGTATTTAAATACATATGCAAATATTTTTTTGATTTGTTATTTCAAATGTAACATACAAAATAGATTTTCCTTTTGTATTTTAAGTGCTAAATGTAAAATGCGTAGTTTCAAAAGATTTTTTTGTAGCACCTATTTAATTTTCTACATTTAAGTATAAAATATTTTTTGAGAAAACCTTGCAGG
>NW_020439113.1:26762-73101 GCF_000699045.2 Agrilus planipennis
ATAAAAATAGGTATTTTTTATTTTGTATTTCCATTTTAAATGCAAGTATTTTAAATAAATATTAGTGAACAGTGGATTAAAAAAAAATCATTTTTAAATAGACCGCTTTCTCCTAAAGTTTTTAATTCTACGCCTAAAATTAAAACTGATTAACAACATTTTTATAAAATCCAGTATTCAAAGTGGATATTTTAATAACTCAGTATTTATTACTTTTTTTATTGTTTTATTAATCTTTACAAACTTGTCGTAGACTTTGTTAACGCAAAAGATTTTTATCATTTTTGATAATATTATCTATAACTGAAAATGTTAATTTTTTTGTAAAGTAGGTATTTATTTAAAAACCGTCTGAATGCATTTAATATTTAGTAGTCCTTATTTAATCATTCATTTATATATCTACGTAACGTATATTATTTGTTGTTAATATTAAAATGGCAAGATTTTGTTACTGTATTAAAGAAAGACAAAAATTAATAATTTAATCAATTTGTAATAAATATTAACATAAGTAAAGAAAAGAATAAAGTAATATCTTTATGAGCAACTACAAAAAGTTTTAAAAATTTTAATGGTCTTCCCTATTGTAATGAGTTTTACCTGAAAAGATCCAATACCAATTTTCGGCATTCTAACATCTTTATATATGTGAAAATATTCCATTTTTCTTGCCATCTTTGACTCTTTAACACCTTTACTTAACACCACCAAGAATAAACTAATAGTTTTTTACAAAAGTCGACTATTTTATATGATTAAAATCTTATGAAACAGCAGAATTTTAATTAAAAGCAACTTCGCTCGATTTAAAACCTTGGTGGTTTACACAAACTACCGTACTTAGTTCCTTTTCAAGCTATTTCGTATAGAAATTCTTCATATTGACTAAACTTCTGACACAAAAATTGTCTCCTATCTTACCTTAACTATTGTATAAAACTAAGGTACCTATGTATATAGAACATAAAATACTCATTTTGAAAAAATTACAAAACTAGTGCCTTCTTTATATAATCTATACTTATTACACAGAAAATAATTTCTAATGATAAATATTTTACCTACGTATGCATTTATGCAATCTACGATTTTTAACGTAATATAAAATTTACAATTTCATAAAGAAATCATTTATTAAAAAAAAAAAGTATTTCACCTCAATGATTCCATAGGAATGATCAAAAGCATCATATAAGTACCTACTACTATTTTTAATTGATAATTACGTGAAAGCTGTTTCTACGTATACCCTTACACTTCTAATCAACTTGAAGAAATTTTAAAATCCTCAGCATTATTTTGTGTTTAACTAATTATGTACATATATGTAATATACTGTAAATAAAATAATTTAAAGATATAGTTTTTATCATATTTAAAAAATATGAAAAATACGAAATACTGTTGCCATCTCTGAGAATTTCGGTGAAGGTGAAAGTCTTATAACAACTTTGAAACTAGTAATGGTTAGAAACCTTTACGTTTTGAAGCTATCTAGATTATTAACTGCCAGTTTGACGTCTGTATAACCTTATATTTTTAAAACATAAATACAGTTAAAAAACAATTATTTTTAAAGTAATGGAGTATATAAATATTAAACAAATGTGTAGAATATGTTTAAACATAAAGGAAGAACATGAAATGTTTTCAGTTTACAACATTGCTGAAAAAATTATGAGTTTTACAACAATAGAAGTGGGTAATTAGTACAATATTAATATTCTACACTTTTAAACACAAATTATTAGTAGTGTACCCTTTTAAAAACAATTTTATTTTTTAGATAACTAAAAGTGATGGCCTTCCAGGTTTCATATGTTTAAAATGTTATGAGGTAGCTAATATTGCTTATACCTTTAAGCAGCAGTGTGAAAAGTCCGAGCATTTGTTAAAATCTGATGAAACTATCTTAGAAAAGGTTAATGCATTAAAACAACAAGAGGGGCGACTAAACGTCTTCAAAGTGAAGTTTCAAAAGCAGGATATTTTTAGTATTATACTACGTGAAAATTTCATAAAGCCCATAAAAGTTTCAGCATTAAAGAAGAATACCTGTAAAGATATTCACTTAAAAAAGTACATATACTATATTTATATTTACAGTTATTTGTTTATACAAATACTGTCTTCATTCGTTACAGAAATATCACTGTAAATGATTCTTTTGAGACAAGTCATGATAGTGATCAGTATAATGGGGAAGATAATGATGAATTCAAGGACTTGACATGTCGTTTTTGCAATTTTAAAGCAAATACTTGGAAAGTACGATATAAACATGAAATAACCCATGGGAAAGGAATTGACTGTTACCTATGTGGTAATGAATTGATCAGTTAAAATACTTAACATTTCACTTATGTTTTACAGGAAAAGAATTTACGTCGCTCAGAACAATGACAAATCATTTACTTCATCATAAACGTAAAGGTGCCTTTCCCTGTTTAACTTGCGGCAAAAAGTTTACCCTCCAAGAAAATTTATCAAAACATATGAAAAGACATTTAGGCATTCGTCCGTACTCCTGCGCTATTTGTAACAAGTACGCAAAACAATTGTAATTGCATAAATAACATTGTCTAAAGAAGTTATCTTTTTAACTTCCAGGTCGTTTACAGAAAGGAGTGAACTGAGAATACATTTAGCAAGCCACAGCCAGGAAAAGCGATTTCTATGTAATATGTGCGGTAATAAATATTCACGAAAGAGACTTTTAACAATGCATATCGAGAAACACCATCCCGAACCAGGAAAAGCTCTACTCCTTTGTACATTATGTGGGAAAGGCTATAAAGGTGAATATGTTGCTGAAGAATACTTACTTTTCTTAATATACTGTTTTTTAAAATTTTTATTTCAAGAATTTATAATATTCAAAGGGTATTACATAATTATCACTTGATCAAAGTATAATTACAGAGATGTAACCCCCCCCCCTTTCTGCAAAAATAGAGTAATGAAGAATTAAATTATAAAAAGTTAAAAAAACGCTTAATTAGCGTAGTAAATACTAGTTATTTTACAAACGCTTAAATCTTCTTTATATGGCTAAATCATTGTTTTACTTTAATATTTTTTTATATCCCGTTATTTATTCCGTTTCATTTGTAATCATTTGTTAATGTAAGAATGACGAAACGCATTTTAGATTTCTAAAGGTTTATGTGGAATTTCGAGTTTTAGTGTTTTATTTTGATTTGCTTGTAATAAATTGTTTCAAATAAATTTTAATAGAGGTTCCACATTTTTTAATTTCTTTAAATTCCGTTTCTAAATCATTTACCACAATTTCAATAATTCTGCTACCAATTAAAATATTTAATTGTTCTTAATATATTCATTATGTCAATTTTGTCTAATGAGAATTTTTTTTTAGATTTACGATTGCACATGTTGTTTCATAAAAACGAAAGGAAATACGTGTGTAAAGTATGTTCAAAAGCATTTAACAGCAGATCAAACTTGAAGACTCATGAAAACATTCACGCTGAGAAAAGGCCGTACACTTGTCACCTCTGCCCCAAAGGATTCAATCAGAAACATGTTCTGCGAACACATCTTAAAAAACACCATCAGCAGTCTGACAATTAACTTTTTTGTAATTATCTAATTAATTAGTGAAGTATTAATTTATAGTGTTAATTCAAACCAACTTTCACCTACATCTTAAATAAATAAACACCAAAAACCCAAAATTTGTGGGTTTTAAGTGTTTATTTAATAATAGTCAGGTTTAAAAGAAGAATAAAGTAAATCAATATTTAACTTCATAATTTATTTGTACTTTACCTGGTTAATATCATACAACTTATTCTTAAAAATAATCTTCATGTATTGTTATGTATGTTTTAAACACGTTACACAGTAAATCATATCAATTTATCCATTAATTAAATTATTTGTTACTTGAAAAGTTCAATAAGCCTGACTATTTCATGGGATTCACAATCTCATTACTCTTTAAAGCATATCATATACATTTTTGTCCTGTTTCAAGTACAACGCCACTAACCATCCAGTCTTATATCACAGAAAAAGAGAAATTATTTTTATTAGATACCTATTTAGACTTTTAATCTAATAAAAAAATATATATTCCTATAATGAACTTTTGCACACAACTTGTTTCCTGCGAACTACTTTCAATAAATAAAAGTACTAAAAAACAAAAAGAAAACTGCAGATTGCAAAACACCAAAAGAAAATGCAACCTTTCTATAAATACATAAAAAAATCAAAATTGAATTAAAAACTTATTCTAATCGTTTAAATCCAATTATTACATTTAAACCTAAAAAAAAACGAACATGTCCCTGTGCACTTGTTAAAAAAATGAACACTTAAAACAATACCTGAATGCAATATTCGTGCAATATAATAAAACGGCAGTAGAAAATTATGCGGCAGATAAACTGGGCAACCATCCGCTGGAGCTCAGATATTGCGTCACCGCCTCTTTTACACTAGGCTCAAGACCAGTCTCTGTTTCACTAAACTTTAATCTACCCTGAGAGAAATGATCCTAAAGAGGAAGTTGAATTACCATCACAACATAGCTTTCTAAATTAAAACTATCTTTACCTGAATTATGAGCCCCTTTAAAGTAACGTATTGTACGGGATCCAACTTTAGAGATGTGCAAAGCTGAAAAGCAGAACTGATTTAACCGTATGTACGCAAACTATATGCAGTAAACACTCGATAATGTGATCATCGCATACCTGAAACCCCGCATAACATTAACAGTATATTAATTATGCTAGACCACCCTATACCATGAACAAACTAAACGGATCACACTATCGAGTATCACATATAACAGTTTTGACGCTGTTTATGTTAAATTTACGTAATTTAAAAAAAGTTCACTCATTAAAAATGTGTTGTGTGAGTGTGTTATAAACAAAAATAGTTCTTAAAACTAGACAACTCGCATACTTGTATTTCCTGCTGTGACAATAGATTTTCGGGACACAAGCTGACGCTTTCAGCTGCACTGTTCGTGATGCTGTCGTCGAAGTTGTTGTTGTTGAAGTTGAAGCTCTCGGATGCGCCGTCTTGAAGCCACATGGATTTTTCTCCGATGAAATTTTGGACGTCCTCGTTTCTTCTGGACATACAATATAGAATATACATATATGTAAATGTACACAAAAACAAACATATATAATATTGTACTGTTCAATTACTAATTACTGCATAATCGTATTCTTCATTATTTCACATCGAACTTTATATTTTACCAACAGTTATAATTATTTATTCTGAATAATCACTAATAGCAATCAAATAAATGAATTCTTTTAAGTTTAAAACAATTAATATTCACTAACTGATAAGCATTAACACAAATAATCCCTGGTTCTTACATTTCCACCTTAAATACTTATGCTTTTGTGTGCTTGATAAAAACCAATAAATTGTTTTAAAACTGCAAGCAATATGGACTGAAAATGAAATTAAACATCACAAGTTAACCAATGGGTGATGACTTTAAAACCTACCTTTTATTATAATTCATTTCAGTATTATTTCATAGTTAAAAGAGAACATAACAAACATGCCGCAAATGAAGATACAAAAGCAATTAAGCAATGACGATGAGTAAAATCACAGGAAAAATTAACTCAAAATCAAGCCATAAACTTGTTAAAAAAAAGAAATAGAAAGAAAAGATACTAGTAAATAGAAAAAACTTACCCGTTTTTTAATTGAATTTCCGGGAGTGACATTTCGTAGCCACGGCTGCCCTAAGTGAAATGTAAACTGATACAATCTGTGTCTGTTCACATGTGTGTTTCTGTTAACTCTAGCCTGCACACACAAACCAAACCATGATGACAAGTGAACAACGAAAGATGAGACGAATATGCGGTACGGTGGTAATTGTAGTGGTAGCAAGGTGTGTTGCAGTTGCATCGTTAACATCAAAATGACAACAAATATTGTTGTTGAAATGGTAATTACAATACAAATGGTCGCTAGCAATTAATTCAAAAAAAAAGAAAGATGTGCGCTAAACAGGATTGGCGATGATCATGAGCACAAATATGCAATTCAAGCTTTTACAATTACAAACTGTTCAGTATTGAATTAAAAAATGTAGTGAAAACACTATCATACAAATAAATTCTTGTGGTGATAATAGAAACTGCCCCATGGCAGTTCATGAGAGAAAAATTTGCGAGGAACTAAGTAAATTAGAATGTTGAATGATTGTATTATCTAAATACTTAACAAGTAATTTAATAACCTATAGCTTAAATTTAATCTTTCCATTCAATTAAAAAACATTTCCTGAACATTTTAGTTAAAAAGACGATCCAATTGAACCATTGTTTTTCTTAATCCCATATACCTATATTTCTAATTGTAAGTTGTTACACTAGAATTTAAATGTATGAACTAAAGAACCCAAGAAGGGCTACTACTAATAATACTATGTCATTCAAGTTCCTTATTCCTTATTAATTACAACCACTTTACTCTCTAATAAATTATTGCATATAATTATTTTGTAAAAATGAGTAATATAAACTAAGGAAATGTAGAAGAAAAAAATACCTTTGAATTACAAATATCCTAATAAATTTTGTTAAAATAAAACCACCACTACAGAAAACCATCAAATACACATTTTGAAATTGATCCACTTTTACTTCTTTCTTTATAAAATCAATAAAAATGTAAGAATATGAACTCATACCACATCTGCTTCTGAACTGAATGAAAAACCTAACTTTAATGTCTAAAAAACTTACAGCCTTTTGCTGCCTCTGGAATTCAGCATGTTGTTCATAATGAATTGCTTCATCTTGGGTAGTTAGTCCTAGACTTCGATACTTAAATAATTCTGATAATCGATGTCTTAACTCCTGCTCCTTTTCTATGCTTTGAATGAGTCTCTCATGTTCACCAGAAGTCAAAAACTGACTAAAAACCCTCATTCTGTCCCTGAACTCCCTACAAATGTTTCAATATGAAAATAAGTATCAAAAAATTTATTGTTTATTGTATTTATACCTTTGATCTTTAGTTAGAGGCCTTTTGTTGTAATTTTTACGTTGGTTTGTAAAAAACTTAGCAACTAATTGATAATCACGAACCATTCTTTTCCTTCTAGCTCTCTCCCTTAATCTTCTAATATACATGTCTACTTGAGCTAGTTTAAGTGCAATTTCTATATCACTATCTTCAAATGTATTCAATTGCAAGGATGAAACTAACTGTTCAGATTCCATATCAAATTCCTTTTGAAGAGTAACAATTACACCAATAACAAAGTTGTCTTAATGAACTACTTATTCCCTTACCCTCTCATAATCATCTCTACGTGACATGTACCCTAACTGTGTTGCTTCTTCTGGACTAGCATCCAAGGGAGGTAACCTTGACATTATTGTTGGAGACAAGGGACCCTTATCTTCAACTGTATGTTCTGTAAGAATAGGACGATTGTTGGCCACTTCTGTCCATGTTATCTTACCAATATTTCCTTCCAAAAATCGACGTAAATATTCATCTTTAACTTCTGAAAATAACTGTTTCATTTACTAATCCTAAATTAATTAATTATACAAGTATTACCTTCTGCAGTTCTTGTTTCAATTTGTCTGCTAACAAATTCCCAATTACCAAATCCATAATGCTCCATTGCATCCAATAACTGCAATTCTTCTCGCCCTGTCCAGGTGCCCCTACCCCCAAATATACTAACTGCACAGTGGTCCTTTGTAGAACAAAAAATTTGTAAGAATGCAACAGAACTGAAGAAATTTTACACTATACTTACCACGAATTTGTATGCATGATCATTTCTGTGCGTTCCAATTTCAGCGCCACTCGAAAAACACTGATAAAAGTAATTTTAAAAATTAATCAAAAAAGTTATAAGCGACATCTACCCAATACACATTCAACGAGAAGAATGGGTACATTTCTACAAACGGTCTTACCTGTAGGCAAGTTTCAAAATCAGGACAAACGCAGCATTGCACTCTTAAGCCGTTAATTTCATCTTGACAATATGTACAACTTACTTTACAGAATAAATCTAAAAAGATGTTATTTTAACAGAGGTTATCGTATTTAAATCAAATTATTTACAAATCACGCTTACCAGCCATTTTAGGCACACACACGCACACACACCACGCACGTCAGTCCAACAATAACTTCTTCAACTGAAATAGATGGCGCATTTGAACTACTGAAATGAACTACCGATAAAATTAAAATCAATGGTAAAAGTTCTTAAACAAACTTTATTTAAAAAGAAAACAAATTGTCTTAAAATAACAAAAGTGTATTAATCTGTTAATTCTTAAGTTGTCAAAATGTAAATATAAGCGGTTTAATGACTAGCATAACTATGGTAATGTTAGTGAACAGCGTTATGTATATACTCAATGGTAGTTTAAGGCGCAAAATTTGATTTGAATTTATAATTAATTACCGACTTCTTCAACATTATCACTGAAAGCAGGAATAGTAGAAACATAAAAAGAATTCGTAAATTAAATCAATGCATTTATTTTTTCTACAAACAATTATGTACTTAAAAATATATTCAAGTTTTAATTCACATTTATGCACTATTTGGTGATTCACATAGAGATGTTAATTTGCTGCTCCTTTAACAAAAATATATTTACTACAAGTGAAAAAATGAAAGCCATAAATTTTACACTACAGTTATTTTCACAAGCTGTAAACCACCACAAACATATCTACAAAATTCATAAATCGAAGATGAGGACTGAAAATTATAATTTTAAATAACAAAAAATAATAATAAGACTGGTTAAGTATTATGTACACATTTTCATGTAAAATTACCGCCTCTGAAATAATTCACATGCAACAGTCGCTTATATACAACAGGATCGCTATCAATATTCGTGATAGAAATTATCTGTTTGTTATAACTGCAAAAAACAGAACTTTTATGCAAAATAAAAATAAACAGTTTATCAGAAAATTAAAACGATCAAATCGAATTCATTTAAACATAAAATATACTAAAGCATGGTCACAAAATAACAAAAAAAATGTAAATATAGTTACAAAATATAGATAGGTTCCATTCATGTCTCAATTTATCCATTTTCTTGGGCTCCATCAGAATCCTGAAAGACAACACCTTTTTTCAAATTCATCAATCCATTTACCAAAATTTATTTCAGTTAAATATATTATAAATCGTAAAACAAAATCTTTATGTAATGTAGCGTTACTTCCATTTACATATACACATAACTTACCTGCAAATTATTAAAAAAATATGAACATGTATCAAGAACAACGAAGTTAATGTTCATAATAAAGTTTAACTTTAACTTTAATCGAAAGTAATATAATAATGGGATTCCAACTAATCAAGTTAATCAACTTATCAATATATGTACACTTTACGTACATAATACAGTAATATTTAGCAGAATTGCATTGAAAATTTATTCAAAAAAATCAAATTTTGTCTACTATCTTTAACGCTTTTTAACTAATTTATCTAATCATGCAAAAATGCCACAGTTAATATATTAGTACAAACATAAATATAAATTTATATATTTATCCGAAGAGGGTTCAATATTCGAGTTTTTTAGCTTTTATCCATGACTGGATCTTCTCTCGCTATTAATCTGCGCAAGGAGTCGTTTCCGACGTTTCGCCAACTCCTCTAGATGGCATCCTCACGGAATTCTGGGAATATGCTGAGGTAAATTTTAAGCCATAGTAGTCGGCGAAACGTTAGAATAAGCGACTCTTGTCTGCGTATTCACCACAGAAAGAAAAACCAATCCTAAAACACGCCAGAACTACGAACATTAAGGCTACGAAATACTGGCTACTTTCTTATTTCGGTGTCTTCTAAAAATTTTAAGGAGAAAAAAATGCGCTTTTTAAGATTTTTTAACTACCTATACAAACAGATTAACGAAAATGTATGTTTTTAACAACTACTACCCAAAAAAAAAAAAACAGAAAACAAACAGAAAAACGTTAAACCCAATCAAAAGTTTTATTCGTTAACTAGATATAATTTTACAGAATTTCTTTTTTAATAAAGTAAGTATATACACATAATTTTCTACTTTAAGTACGCTCTAAGCAGGTAACAACATAGTGATTTACTAAGTTAGAATTCTGCATGTCAATATTGGACAACTAATAAGTCTCTTTAATTATTTTTTTGTTAGAAATCAACAAGCAGGGTGTTAAGTTACTAGTAATAGATACATGCTCCTTGAATTTTTAACTGTTGACTATCAGCAAAATTTAACTAATGCCAATTTGTATTACTTTTCTAGATTAATTTTGATCGGTAGGACTATTATAATAATTTGGATTTGAAATGAGTAATAAATAGTTCACCTTAAAATTTCGATTAAACACCGATAATCAACAGCATATTTTTCATTCTTTTTTTATAAATAGAATTACAAAAATATCCGTTATCAATCTATACCACGTATAAAAATAAACCCAAAAAAGCCCGTACACTACAACGTTGCACTGAACCTCTCCAGCATTAGACCCAATAAAATTATTTAGGAAATAAAAAGCAAAAAAAAAGATACGCAAGAAGGATAGTATTTTTTTTTTGAATTAGGGATCCAGGCAACAAAATCACTCCAAAAAATTTTTCGCTACCTACTGACAACTACTTTTTAGGGAAAGAGAGTGTTTCCCTTTTCTCTAGTTTTTGAGAGTGATTTTTTTCTGAAACCCCAACTCTAAATATTCACCAGAAGAGTAAGTAAAGACAATCCCCTTTCAGTGCAAAGAAGCAGAAACTGCTATGAGAACAAGAGCAGTCAAGTCAAATGTAAATATATGTATACAAAAATATACGAACAGAAAAAATAAAACGAGAATATTATTAAAACATGGCAAATTAAAACGCGCAAAAGATTACCACACAATAAACGAATTAATAATAAATAAATCATGAACAAGGCTTTATTTGCCCACAATAAAAAAAATAGAAATAGTCCTTAATAAACAGGCATGAATCGGCATCCTCTTACATATAAACAAATTACTACCGTGAATTTTTTTTTTTTTAAAAAAATTGTAAACCATATTCATTGTCTCAGTCGATATTCCTTGTTATATTTATGTACAAAAATATAATATATGTACGGTTTTCACCTTTTTTTATTTTTATTTACTTATATTGGCGTTTTTGTTTAGATGCAAGGGAGCCCAACGTGAACTGTAATCATTTATTAGGTTAGTAATTAAAGTCGTAACCCAAACTTACAGTTTCAGCTTGCTTAGGACACAGTTCCGTAAAAACATTCTGTATAAATGGTCGCCTGAAATAGAAAACGCACATTAGAATAAGAATAACATCCGCATATCGAATAAAAATTATCGCAATATTCCTATGTAATATCATATTGTTAAACTTATAATCATGGCTACAACTATGTAACAAGTAACGCTTTCTACTTCTGCCTCGTCGTAAAGTAAGCGACAACCGCACATACTTTTTCGTTTTTATTGATGTATTCAACCATTTATAAAGTAAATAAAAAAAATAAAACATTTTTAATCCGTAAGCCAGTGTAATTTCCAATTTAATATTTTGGAAATGCATTAGTAATATTTCTAGGACAGATCATCCGTGCTTATCCGGCTATGGCTATGGCTTTTCATTTTAAAATCATGTAGTAGTAAAATTTCAAATCTGCTACTAAAAATGCAAATAAAAAATAACAATTGTGCCATTATTCTTTTGATTTAATGTAACAAGTCAATGTGTACTTACTTTGCAGCCAATCCGCCCCCGGGGGGCAAACCGTCAATATCCAGGGTTGTGAGTCGTTGAAACACATGGGAAAATTCCACCTCTCCATCTTGTTGGATAATTTCTGGAAACAGAAAAAAATAAAATAATAAAACACCGATTCGTTTCAATAATTTATTTATTTGATAATATATATGAACTTAATACAGGACAGGTACATAAAAAGAAAGATACCCAGACGGAAAAGACCCTTAGAGCAAACGAAAAACAGACTGAAATTTGTGACAAACGCAGAAGGCAGTCTCTGTTTCACTAAACTTTAATCTACCCTGAGAGAAATGATCCTAAAGAGGAAGTTGAATTACCATCACAACATAGCTTTCTAAATTAAAACTATCTTTACCTGAATTATGAGCCCCTTTAAAGTAACGTATTGTACGGGATCCAACTTTAGAGATGTGCAAAGCTGAAAAGCAGAACTGATTTAACCGTATGTACGCAAACTATATGCAGTAAACACTCGATAATGTGATCATCGCATACCTGAAACCCCGCATAACATTAACAGTATATTAATTATGCTAGACCACCCTATACCATGAACAAACTAAACGGATCACACTATCGAGTATCACATATAACAGTTTTGACGCTGTTTATGTTAAATTTACGTAATTTAAAAAAAGTTCACTCNGGTACCTTCACAAATTAAATCTAAGGAACTAGTAAATTTTAAGACTAGAATATTATAAACGTTTGTATATATTTTTTAGAAATACTGCATTTTAAAATCACGTCTTTTTTGGGGAAAAATATCGCTTTATTTTTGTAAAAATACTACTTTTCAAATACTGCTTTTTTATCGCCACACTTCTACACTGGCTCGGTTATATTTTTAGGTATTACTACAACTGTTTTTATAGACAATTATATTGTCCCTTTTTCGAATACCGTGAATATTGTTTAACTTTTAGGCACAAAAAGACACAATGTCAATCACGACAATAGCAATAAACTGTAATTACTATGCATTATAAGAAGTGAAAAATAAAAGAGAGGAAATATTTAATCTCAAATGTTAAAAAAAAGTAATTAACATTGTTTTTGTTACACTTGGGCAAAATCAATTGCTATTAGCATAATTAACATCGCCAATAATATGTAAAAATCAATCCAACGAGACAAAATTACCTCTATATAAAATTTCACCCACCATACTAAACATTCCCAACGATTTACTTACATACTTTGAAATTACCTAACAAGTAAGATCTTGTACGTCCTAAAAACTACGATTGCTTTTTGACGATGGCATAAGTAAGTAAGTTATTAATACTAACTATTACATGAAATATTGCTATTAAACTATCTAAAATTGGACTTTGATTTTAATATAATAATACTACGAAGAATAAAATCTGATTTAAACATGTAATACTTTTGAGTTAATGTTCTACCTTACTACGTTTTATTGCTTATGCATTTTAAAATGGACCTTTATCTTAAACCAAAAAATTAAACAACACATTATTATACTATTATTTTGTATAAAATCATTGTCTACAGTTTACCGAAGAAAAAGGAAGTGTAATTTGGTAAAAGAAATAAAATGATTCTAAAAAACAAAGTTAAAATTTTTGATGTGTAACATCTTACTGCTTCGTATGTAAATATGTGAGAGTGAATTTCTGTGATCGGAAGTGAGAGGGGGGGGCAAATGAACAACAAAAGAAAAAAGGTAGAATTGCCTGCCGTTCGATCAGGTAACTTTGGTGTTGAACAGCAAGAATCATTTCCATGAAATTTAATCGTGAAACTATTAGTTTTAATATAAATTAACAATTTTAAAGGTGTTATGTTGATATATACTTCTTTTGCTGTAATTGATATTATCATACCGTATACATTCAAAATTTAATTATGTAATTCCTTTTAATGCGTCATTAGTACAAAAAAATATTAACAAATTAATTTTTCTGGTTACCGAAGTTAGATATTACACATCACTGACGACTATCGTGGGACTCGCATTTATTTTTTATTCAAATTATTTCATTAAAGTTTACTGTTAGTATGACCACATTACAATAATTAAAATAAATCCAACGTTCTGAAAATAGGTCCATTTCAAAAGCGCAAAGATTCTGAACAAATCATTCCAACGATTTTACTAAAATTTAGATAATACTCATTTCGGTAGGAAATAGTAACAACCAAAAAGGAAAATGTAAATAATAAAACCACCCCATTTATGACTAGAAACAGAAAAATAGAAAGATGAGGTGTTAAAGAAACAGTTAGGCTAAGCAGTTACGAAGAAAGAGAGCAGAGAGCACACATTGCTTAACAGACAAGAGAAAGAAAACCTTAACAGAAACAGAAAATATTAAATAAAATTAAAACAACCTTTTATGCGCCTCTCTAAAGTTGCTTCCAGTTCTTTTTCGGCCTGGATTGCGTTAGGATTTGGAGCTGGAGCACCGGGAAACACTACCAGTACAATTGACATGTTGTCGCGACTTCCCTAAAAAAATTACAATTTTTTAAAATATAAATCTTAAAACAACCTTAATGACATCAAAAAGTTATTTAGTTATATGTAAACATTTATCAATTATCATTTAAAATTATTTAGTAAAAGTTGTGCTATTTTGAATTATGAAGAATACCAAAACAGAAATACAAATGTTTTTTTAAAGAAACTTACTTTATACAAACAAGTGTCGATGACTTGACTGGTGACCTCAACAAGATCGCTGGTGATCAAGAGTCGCGAATGTATGTACTGGCATAAATCCTCATTACTCATCACATCCCATATTCCATCGCAAGCGAGCACCAAGAACTCGTCTTGGTTATCGTCACGATCTCTAACGAAAATCTCCGGTTCGGGGGACACCAGCTGCTCGCAAGGACCCCGCCCTTCAACATTTTTGTACTCATAATCGCCAAGGGCTCGACTCACAGCCAGGCTGCCGTTCACTCTCTGAATCATTACTGTTCCTCCAGCCTAAAAAACATCATTCAAAACAAACCCTTATTACATCAGAAATTGAGGCAATACTAACAGTTCTGAATACATAAATAACCAATAGCAAAAAACTAACAATAAAATGCCTAGTTGATTTTTAATACTAAGTAAAAAATTCATACAATTCAAAAATTTTAAATTTACTACTATTTTATTGAGTAACTAGATACTTATCCTCTCATTATTTTTCAGGGAACTATTTCAGCTAAAAATGCTAGGCTCATTTAATAATTAAAACTGAAACATCCAAAAGTATCAAAATAATGCAAGATTACACAACTTTTATTATAACTTTCATTTTTCAAAACCAAACATGAAAATTTCGATGGATATATATTTATTTCAGTTAATTCTCTAAATATAAGATTATCATCATCATTTTCATTTAGCCCTAATTCCTCATTAAAAATATATGACTGTTTTAATAGAAGCTAACATGTAAATATCAGATTTCCTGTTAAGTGACCCTCATCACACAATTTGTTTTTTATCTGAAGTTTGAAAGCTGCCTAATTTTAAATTTACCTTCATAATTCGCTCTCGTTCAGTAGGCAATCCTGGTTTGTGGTCCTGAGTTGAGAAAACGGGATTTCCATCCCTACAAAGTACCGCCCTAGAATCGCCACAGTTGGCAATATAAATAAGACGAGGTGAAATGAACGCGCAGACTGCAGTTGAACCACTTTTGTCTTCTCCAGATGACATTTCAGGTAACGAGCGCATTTTGCTATCTAATTCTAAAAACCCGTTGCGAATCCCCTTCATAACATCTTCTCGGAATTCCTCAGTTTGCATGATAGCATCGAGTAAATGTTCAGCGCAATGCGCGGAAACCCGAGCACCTGCATGCCCATCAAAGACAGCAAAGTATGACCAGTCTTTTAAAGCACCTCCGAGATCAGTTTTCGCCATGTGTGCGTCTTCCATTTCGACCCTCCAGCCCTGCATGCTGGCCACCCCATACCTGAGTCCGTTGCCCTCTCCATGCTCCTGGAACTTATCTGTCTTTGGCTTATCAAGAAATGCTCCCATGCTGCGAGCTATGTATGCTTTTAACTCTCTTTGATTAGCTCAACTTCATCTTAGATAGAAAATAAACATCTCTATAAAGAAAACCTGCATTAAAATGAGATGTCAACAATTTAAAATAATAATAATTTGTTTACCTATCAATTTTTGACAAAATACTGTCAAACAAAAGAGTGCGTTTCTACGTACGTGAACGACTTACAGCTAACCCTTGCTTACCTATGAATAATGTGAAGGGTGAGAGCAAAATTGCTTCGATTTTATTCACAAAATAATCATTGCCTGCTGCTTTTTAACAATTAAAAAATTGACAATAATAACCCGTTTAACCGTAAAAAATGGCGGATTAAGAGTTACGCGCAACGCGTGCGCTTTTCTATAAATAGCCTATCGGTGACGTAATGTACTTCCAATCAGCTGCTTTCTTCAAAATCATCAAAACCGTGGAAAGTTTTAAAATATTAATTTTTTTTCTTTTTATTTATGTTATTCTTTTCGTTAAACATTTTCTACTTTCAATTTTTTAAACTAAGTCATTTATCTAGAAATTATTTGTTTTTAAATTTAGGTGCCCTGTAGGTAATATAATATAAAAAAAGTAATAAGTACAAAGAATGTTAATAATGTGATAACAATACTCAATTAATTAAATGCGCGCTTTAACTTTGTTCTAATTTTCCAATTTTTGATATTATCTATTTCTTTAACAATATTTTCTGTTAAAATACCAAATTTAATTAATTACAATGTATTTGTGTTCTAAACTCTAATTTATTCTTGGATATTATCAAAAATAATAAAAACAAGTTAAAAGAAAAATTCAGTAGTGGAAAAATTGAAAAATATTTATTTTTAGAAAGTAATGATTTGGGTAAATATATCTTGTGAATCAGTACATCATATTATTGACATGCATGCAGTGAAATGTCAAAGGAATCAGCTGTTAGTAGGGTTTTGTGTGCATAAATCGAGTTCTGCTACATTGTGCTTCTATTTTGAATTTTAAATTTAATGAAATGTGCAAATTGTTTTAATCAGCGTACTTATTTGTTATTCAAAATGTGAATGATGAGAATGGCAGAAGAAAAAGTTCTTGTCTCATTTGCTTGTCAAAGATGTTTACAACCTCTGAGATTGGATGACTCTTTTAACAACCTAAGTGAGCATACATTAGCAGAATTACATTGTAAGTAAATACAGAGTTTTAAATGACTGTTTAGCTTTATGTACACAAATACTTTGTTTTAGTACCAGTTCAAAATAATGTAGAAATAGATTTGGACTCACAAACAACTAGTTTAGATCACTTTGTGCAGCCTTGTCGTCTCTCTGATTCTGGCAATGGTGCTAATGGTTTCATGCTTGTCACAGACACTGGAGAAGTAGAACTTATTAGCAATCAGCTTAAGGTCAATAAGTTTACTATATATATTGTCAGTCATTAAATTAAATAAAGATAGAACATACAGATTATTTTCCTATACAAGCTTTTCTACTTATTAAAGCTAATTTAATGTTATTACAATTGAAGGTGAAAGCTGCCTTGTTTGATACTTTGTCGGGGTATTCAAATATAGATCATCCATTATGTGAAGAATGTACTGATACTCTAATAGATTTATTAGAAAAACAAGTAGAATTGACACAAAAGGATTATGAAGATTACTATGAATATTTAAAAAAGTAAGTTTTGGATTGTACCCATACAATATAAAAATTATAGGTATTGATAGTAAAATCTATTATAAAACATTTTCAATTGTAATTAAAAACAGACTTGAAGAGGATACCCAACAACCTCAACTGGACTCTCTTGAGAATGAATTGAAAGAACTAGAGGAAGAAGAAAAACGTCTTATTATAGAACTAGAAAACCTTCAGTTAGAAGAAGAAAAAATCATAACTGCCATTAATGAACAAGAAACAGAAGCTGAAAGACTCAAGCATGAAGAAGATAGACTATGGAGAGAATACACTCGTCATAGACAAGATTATTTGCTCACTGAAGATGAATACAGAAGCCTAGAGTGTCAACTATCCTATGCACAGTCTCAGTTAGATAAATTAAAAAAAACAAATGTGTTCAATGCAACTTTTCACATATGGCATGCAGGTCATTTTGGCACCATAAACAACTTCCGATTGGGACGTCTTCCTTCAGCTCCTGTAGATTGGTCAGAAATAAATGCAGCATGGGGACAAACTGCACTTTTATTGGCTGCTTTAGCCAGAAAAATAGGATTAACTTTTGAGCGTTACAAATTAGTTCCTTTTGGAAACCACTCATATATTGAAGTGAGCTTTTACAACAATTAATTTATATTTTTTCCAAATTGTTACTTAATAGGTCATAGCAGAGCAAAAAGAACTACCGCTATATGGATCAGGCGGTTTTCGTTTCTTATGGGATACAAAATTTGATTCTGGAATGGTAGCGTTTTTAGATTGTTTGCAGCAGTTTAAAGAGAAAGTAGAAGAAGGTGATAAAGATTTTCGCCTTCCTTATCGAATGAATAAAGGAAAAATAGAAGATTCGTCTTCTGAAGTAAATTATTCTGTGAAGTATGTTTTATCTTTTCAGTTTTTAGACATAACTACGTTACTTATTTTTTTCATTTAAAGGATTCAATTCAACTCTGAAGAACAGTGGACCAAAGCTTTAAAATTTATGCTAACAAATCTTAAATGGAGCCTTGCTTGGGTCTCCTCACAATTTAATTCAGATGATGATTAACTAATTTTAGTTAAATACTGTATAAATAGTTATTATTTTACCAATAAAATGTTTTTGTTTTCTTTTAAGATGAATTTCATTTTAGTTTCCTATGTCCTTAGAAAAAAGTAAGTTATTAAAATTGCAAATGTAGTATTTGAACGTTCTACACGTTAAAGTTTGCCCTCGGTTTTCTGAAAGCAACTAATTGCTAAATCTATGCTCTATTCATAGACCTTATCTATGTCTATGTATTAGACTCTATTGTAAAATTTGTAAAATATGACCAATGACATAACATGGACATAACCTGTAAAATGCTAGTATTAAGCTAGTACATTATTAGATTGTTTTCGTCCCAAAAAAATTAAAATGTAGTAATATGTAATCATTAAAGTGTTTTCGGATTTTGTGATTATGGCCCTAACAACCGAACAATGTGATCTTTTGTTAAAGTAAGTACAACTGATGTAGTGTTATACTACTGCATAGTGAAAAAGTTTTAACTTGCCTGTGTTGTAGTGTTCTTTCAGAAAACAACGTAAAATCTCAATCCTTTGAAAATCTATCTACAGAAGTCTTAAAAAAATTTGATCAGTCTGATTACTTTAAAGGTATGTTTACAAAAATGTACTAATTACTCTAAAGATAATAATTTAAACCTTTTAGTGGGATCATGTTTGGTTGTACTACTACAGCAAGATCTATTTGAAATTCCCGAACAACGTTTAGCTGCAATTACGTTAATTTATGAATTATACAAGGGAGAATCTATTATCAATAGTCCTTTTGCAACTGTCTTTATTCATTTATTGGTAACTTGGTTTAAGGAAATAATCTTGATTTAAACAGAAATTACTTTTAGAATCCTCCAGAACATCAAAGTAATGTGGGTGCTCCCAAACTCGAATATCCTGGACAACTACCAAAACTTGGTGCTCCTGAAAAGCATTTTATAGCACAATTGATTTCAGATATACCAAAAGATGCAGTATGTCAATAGAAAATTATTTATAAATTAAAACTTAATTTTTTATCTTTCGTACAGATTATGAAAAAGACACCTTTGCAAATTATAAATTCTGATAATGTTGGACCGATTAACATTGATCTTTCTGCCATTCAACTAGCCATTGCGGAAAAGCAATCTGAACTCCCCCAAACTTGTAGAAGTGCAATTCCAGCAATTTTGCCATTTCCAGAGAAGTCCGGTAAAGGGTGAGTAAAGTAAAAATTTCGTTCTTATAAGATATGTAAATGAAGTAAAATTCTATTCAGGAATACAGTTGAATCGGACAAAAAAGAAGACATAGCAAAGAAAATAGTTACAAATGAGAATTTATATAGAGTTTATAAACCAGAATTTTTAACCCTCATGCCACCACTACATAATGCAAAAGATGAAGTAGACAAATTCATAAATTTATCTAATTAGTCATTCACAAAAAGTTGTATATTGCAGCTTGTCTGGTTAAATGTAACAACACCAAAGGAACATCTCATTGCCTATGATACTACAATGTGTGTCCCAAACTTAGCCGGGCAGGAAGCACGATTATTGATGCAAAAAGCTTTTAAATCTGCACTAACAATTCCACAACAGCAACAACTACTTCATGAACTTGATAGTGAGCCCAAATTAGTTTACCATATTGGTTTAACACCTTCTAAGGTTGACTTTTATTCTTTGGAATTGTACAAATTATACATAGTATATTATTTTTCTATTTAAGCTCCCGGAATTGGTCGAAAATAATCCATTAATAGCTATAGAAGTGCTGTTAAAGTTGATGCAATCAAAACAGATTACAGAATATTTTAGTGTCTTAGTAAATATGGAAATGTCACTCCATTCAATGGAAGTTGTTAACAGATTAACCACGACTGTCGACTTGCCAACTGAATTCGTACATTTGTATATTTCCAATTGTATATCAACGTGCGAAACTATAAAGGATAGATACATGCAAAATCGACTTGTCAGACTCGTCTGCGTTTTTCTGCAGTCGTTGATAAGAAATAAAATAATTAACGTTCAGGTAATTAATAGGACACATGCTTCTGTAGTCTACATGATAATATTCTTGTAACACTTTAAATAATGATAAGCAAGTTTTTTAATCATGCAAAGGTTAATTGTTTTGTATGCCTGATGTAACTTTTTTCGCAACTTTATGTTTAATTGCTAAATTATGTGAATAATGCAGTAATTTCAATTCCAAATTATGGTAAATTCAGTGTATTGAGGTTTTAGAGAAGTATGATAATTGAGAGCTTCATTTTTTTAGTCTTAAGGTCAAAGCAGATTTTATAGATACCCTTATTTTGAATTGTGTACCTTTTAAACTACTTTCTTTGCTAAAAGTTCTGCCTGTTTGCTATTTTATTTTTTACAATTCTTTTTCTCAAATTTTAAGAATGAATTTAATTTGTGTAGGAACTATTTATCGAAGTGCAGGCCTTCTGTATAGAATTTAGTAGAATTCGTGAAGCAGCAGCACTATTTCGGTTACTAAAACAACTTGAAACAGGAGAACTTGGCATTGGTATATCATCTCCCACGTCAAATTCAGTGGGAAAACTAGACGGTTGATGATTTTGGTATGTTTCAATCATTTTTTTTTTAATATTATCTTGTTTATGGCTATGTATTCGTTACATATTAATTTAATTTAAATGCATTCGCAAAAATTACTTTAATACTGTATAACTAGATTAATTAAATTCTACAACACTTGAATTATTTATCAAATTCTATTTTACATTTAGGCAGAGCTTTTTTTAAGTGTTCTAAAACAACTTCTCTTTTTTTAACAAACGGCAAATCTCGTAAAATAAGTTGTTCAAGTCTTGTTAATATTTCGAGCTTTATTAATCCGGAATCGCTTATATTGTAACATGAAGACACTTGTAAGTACATTAATGATTCTTTTATTGGATGTAACATCCCTAGCGCAATGTTCTCTAAATAGCCACATCGATGTAAAATTAACTTTTCAATGTTGCGGCAATTTTTAAAATGTACAAAACCGACATGCATTATTGATGAATTACTTGCGTCTACTTCTTGAATGCAAATATTATTCCCTTCCGGTGGAATCTTATTATAATCGTTAAGGATTTCAGGATTGTCACAAAGACGTACAGCACCCCCATTCCGTAGTATCCACTCTGCACATGTTCGGTCTGGACCAAATTCTTTTAATCTATCTTCATCTAACTTATTGAACGATATATTCAACCAGGCCCAAAAGTAACGCTTGATGGCTAACTTATTTATAATTTTACTTTCATTGAAATACATGGTTTGACTTTTCCTACTTACTACTCTTTTATTTAATTCAAAAAGTACATTTTACAATTTGTTTATTTTTAGTTGTTATTTGTTAGTTAAAATTTTGAGGTGCATGTGACAATTTGAAATGACAAGCCAATTTCAAATTTTTAAAAATGCTTTTAAAAAAATCTTAGTGGTTAAAAACAACTACAATAAATTAAATATATAAATGAGTAAAATAATATATATGTTTTTATTTATGACATAGTAGTCTTTACTTCTTTATGTGTTTCTTCTTTAAAATCTATGTTGCATAATGGGAGATAGTTTTGAAGGAAATTTACAATTGCATCCTTGTCTCTTACATAGGGCAAATTGAAAAGAATCAATTCTTTCAGCTTGTGTAGCTTATCTAGTTTTTTCAAGCCTTCACTATCAATATTATTACACTCAGAAATTTGTAAATATAATAAGGATTCCCTTAGAGGTGCCAACATGCCAAGTGCTTCGTTTTCCAGGTAAATGCATTTATGAAACTTTATTTTCCTTATGAACTTGCAACCAACAAAGTGTGGGAAACCATGATGCATTATAGATGAATCGGTGGCATCTATTTCTTCTAGAAAGAACTTGCTCCCTTCTATTGGCAGTGAATTATAATCAGATAAATATCTAGAAGATTTACAAAATTTTACGGATGCCCCATTCCTCAACAACCACTCTGCACATGCTCGATCAGGGCCAAATCTTTTCACACGATCTTCGTCAACGCGATTAAAAACTATATTTAACCATGCCCAAAATGATTGATTAGTTGTATGAACAGTAGTAACTGTTTTTAACAGAGTAGGGTAAAGTTTTCTAGCCCACATACTTCAATATTGAAAATATATTAAACTAAAAGAAAATTATATTCCAGTATAATTCCTTACATTAAATTTTACCTTAATAATCTATCTATAGATAATTTATGCAAGGAATTTATTTTAAAATGAATGTTTTCAATAATTCCTATTTATAAACAATTACCTTTTTGATCGCAGTACAATACATAACCTCGTTTCTTATTATGACAGAACAGAAAAATACAGAAATTGGTTTGATTATTGTATTCTAATCAAATTTCATAAATAATTCCAAGAAAAGTTTTTCATATATAAAATAAAAAAGTAATATGTATTTAAAGCTTACTTAGAGAATGGACATTAATGCAAACAGCTTATGTTAACGTTTCGCCTTTTGTTACCTAAAAAGAAGAAATGTTCTTATCACCTACATGAGCATTGGCATTATAAATAAATAAATACATACACAAGCTTCTAGATAATCTATTTTCCTTTCTAAGGTGGTTAATTTTTCATTTAATGTTGCCAATTTTGAACGACACGACATATCTGCAATAAACGAAATAAATTTCCAATATATCAAAGAAACGAATTTCTCTTACCAAACGAATTTAAAAAGTCGGTTATTTTCTTAATGCTTACAGTAATAATTTCAATATACTCTCTATTTGCCCAATCTTGCTGAATTTGTTTTTGAAATGCTTCCCTGTGTGGTGCAGCCATTTTCATATTATTATTTATTTTAATAATGAGTTGGTTGTGTTAAAGGATACGAACTTTATCTTCATTCAAGAAATTTGAATGTATATCATAAAAGTATTCATTTTAAAATTAGATACATGTTTGATTTATTATTTCACTGTTTATTTATTTTTATGTTTTGTTGACAAAAAAAATTAAGTACATTTTAAATATGGGATGGGACCATCGGTGGTACTTTTGATACTACATTTTAGTGCTTATAGGGTATTTATTTTTTATTATCTGGTAGTACAATTGTATAACAAAACAATTGAAAACAAATATTGTTATGGCGACTACAAATTCAGACGACAGCACATCAGTTCCTAAAGATTTTCAGCTGTCTTCGTCCTTAGACAGTGGCAGCCGCATCAGTCCTAATTATTATAGGTGCCAGTTATGTAACAATTATAGGAAAGTTTTTTACTGCAAGGAGTGTGTGCATAACGGAGATATTTATAAAAGTAGTTCTCAGTGTCCAGAAAGGTTGTTTGAAAATCATTCAGTAATTTGAATATTTGAATATGTTTTATTAATTATAGGTATGCCGACAAGCAAATAAAGTTATTACAACTTAAAGCAGCAAGAAAAGCGGTCGAAGATAATTGTTTAGATAAGTTAGAAAGGAAACAAAAAATCGACGTTTTGGTTTGTATTATAACAACTGTCAAAAGTTTATTAACCTGTATCATCATTATTTTTTTAAATTGATATTACTTTCAGGGATCCAAAATTAGACAATCAAGAGATAGAATTGAAATTTTGAGGCTCTCTTTGAAAGATAGAAGAGAAAAACAAAAAACTTATAAAGCAAAAATAATCGAAATAATTGGTAAAAATGAAAAGTTGACAAAAAGCTTGCCAAAGTATGAAGAAAGAGTGGAGAAGTTGGGCTTATATGTGGCATCTAGAAGAGAAGACAATCAAAGATTAAAAGATAAAATATTAAATGAACAAGCTCAATTGCAAAATGTTGTCAAAACAAGAATTCAACAACTTGTTCAGTACATTTTTCCCATTTCAATTGTACTTCCTAAAATGTAAGTAGTCAGTAAGTACTACAGTA
Organism: Agrilus planipennis; assembly: GCF_000699045.2. Classification (NCBI taxonomy): domain Eukaryota; kingdom Metazoa; phylum Arthropoda; class Insecta; order Coleoptera; family Buprestidae; genus Agrilus; species Agrilus planipennis. The sequence continues at coordinate 51,229 of NW_020439113.1, forward strand.
AAGTAAATGTCATATTAACTAATTAAGTACACAGAGAAATTGAATCTGGAGAGGTGGATATGGTCACTGCTCTAGCTGAAGCTACCAGAACAACATATATCAGCAACCAGTGGGTTTATAATGACAATTCTGGAGAACTACAGTATTGCATAGTTGCACCCACATTACCTGGCTCAGGAAATTATTCTTCATATAATATTTGGGGTTTGTTTCAATCCTTTTGAAAACTGATTTAACTTAAAAAATGTCAATATAAATTAGTTACATTTGATAAATAAATATGAAATTTTAGTTGCTCAAAATAAAGATGCTGTTCCTGGAAGTAGTTCTACAATTGCAGTTGACCATAATCCAGCATATAGCATAAGTGCTGCTCTAACATATACTGCACAGCTGATCAGCATTATAGCATTTTATTTAGATGTTCGACTGCCCTACAGGATGTCTTACAGGTAAAATAAGAACTTAAACATTTTAATGTTATATATTTATGCTTTCAATGTTTTAGTGATTTTTGTAGTAGTGATATGCCTGAGCAACAATTCTCTCGAAGGGTAGCAAGACTTAATGCAAATATATTGCACTTGTGTTTCACACAAAACACCAGTTTAAACTCTTTGCATCCCACCAGGACTTTACATAACATACTACAATTATTAGATACTAATATAACTGATCTAGGCAGGTATGCAAATCAAGTGTCCTGATTTTGAATTTATAAAACTAAATTTTACATTACATAAATCAAATAATAAAGTATATACTACAAAATTTAAAGCCATAAAAGAAGAAATTGTATTAATTTAGTTAGTTTTCAGTTTTAAATATTTTTAGTCAAAATCATTTTTTTATCTTTTTGGGATATCCATTTAGTCTACTTGTTTAGTATAGTATAGAGTATCCCAAAACATAGTGCTAAACAAAAACAGAAATGAAGAGGATCGTAATGTTGTTTCAGAAAGCCCACTAGGTCCTCAACTTTCTTGTTTCCATATAATAGTAGTATATGGAACACTGTATATACTCATGCATATTCTAAATTAATATATTTTCAGAAGAGGGCCCATAGAGGCTGATACTCAAATGGCGCTCGACTTGGAGGACCAAATAGCTAACGATCTGCAAACCAGTGAAGATTCTGATTCAGAAGAGGGTGATAGTTTTCCTTGTGAATGGGAAGCTGTAAGTTTCTTCAATTTTCAGTTACTTTTAAGTATTTCTGTTTGGGTTTGTAGGCCATCAATTATTTTGTATGTTTTAGGTACCCCATATTCAGTGTCCTGAGGTACCAGCAGGTCCGGTCAATCTCCCGCTTCCCACGCAAATGACGAGTACACAACAAGCGTCTAGTGTAGCAGGTGGTCTTGTTACCAGTGCTGCTAATAGTATAGTATCAATATGGAAGGGTTGGACAGGCAGGTAGTTTTTTCTATATTTTAAAAACCGCCCTCGATAGGTGACTATTTATTATCATGTTTGAAAACAGACATTTAAAGTATTTTGCCCTTGTTTCAAAAGTCACTTTTCATTTGAAGATCATTCAAATTAAAATTTAAAACTTTATACACATCAGTGCAGTTGGTTTTACAAATGTATTTATATAACGCGGGTGGCTCTTAATTAAAATTGCACATTATAATATTGTAATATGAGAATTTATCGAATTGTCAAAATGAAAAAGTTATAACTCGTTGATAGAGTGCATTATTTTATCTATTTGACGTTGTTAAAGTAGTTGTACCTGTTGTAAAAGTTTAATGCTTAGCGTGATAAGAAATAAAGTATGTATATTTTTCAATTCAATTTTACGAAATGCTTTGGTAGAGTTTTAGGAGCGTTTTTCTAATGAAAATAATCCATACATTAAAATGTTTGTTCATATTATATTTCGTTTAAATAGTTAATCTCATCGGTGGCCATTTCGTCTATTATTAAATCTAATTAGAATTAAAAAAAAAACATTCTTAAAACTATTTTGATAGCAACTGCCACTGCCTTCTAAATTGGTAAACGGTTTTTCAATTTAAGTCTGAAGCGAGCGTGTAAAAAATAGTACAGTGTACCAAGATTATGTTGAACTTTAATGCTAAATTTAATCTTTTTAAAAATATTAAAGTATTACACGTTTTCAAAACTAAATAAGTAAATATAAGGGAAACAATTTTATACAAAATAGTGGTAGGATTTGTTTTGAATTGAACGTATCTGTAAATAACAGATAAGACACATAAAGAATACGTTTACTTAGCAGAATATGTGTAATTACATAGGTGAACATTTTTATAATTTACAACCACATGAAAAAAACGTTCTTTTAAACTCAAAAACAGTTTGCCTTTATAATATCAATTTAATTTGATTTTTCTAGTTATTTAAATTTTGTACAAAAACTTTCTTTTATTTATATCTGAGCCCCTTAATAACAAACAAAATCTGCTCAAAAATCTAAAATTTAGTTAAGAATAGTATTTATAGCCACATTACATACAAATTACATAACAATAAATATTATCAAGATTATATTTCTACAAATTTTGTAACATAGATATTAAGCGTATTTCAACATTGAATATATAAGAATTTAATGTTATAAGCATGTAGATGCAATTATTACTTTAAAACAATTTGTGATACTAAAGGGTTAAGTTATAATTTTGTACAGCTTGTACTTTCAGTAAAAATTCGTAGAATCACTTTTACTTTTTCATTAATATGGGCCCAAAAAGTTTTATTACAGTAGTTGATTTGGAAAGGTAATACTCAGTGAATAAACACATAGAGCTATGTATAAAGGATATATAAGATAAATTTAATTTAATAAGTAATTAATATAATATACATGTATATGTTACCTAGCCAATTCATACAAATACTTAATCTAAATTGAATGCTTGTAAGACAAAAAGTAACAAACTCAGTTTTTCATACAACATATCACAAAATAAATAGAATTCTAATTATGATTAAAAATTCCTTATCACACTTTTTAATAACCAATTTCGAAACTGAAAATGTAGTATTGATATACAAAGGTTATGTTTCATTATCATTATTAGTTTCATCAAAGTCTTCAACAGAAATAAATATTCCTCCATTAGAACCACCTTCAAGAGCATTTTCTACCCCATGAAGAGGACATTCGACAGGACAGCGACCATTACTCTAAAATTTAAATTTGACTTATTGGATTTGCAAAAAATGGATAAAGAAATACACCTTGAGACAACAACACTCATCAGTTTACTTACATGGTAAAGTCTATGCCTTCTTTGAATGGACATACTTCTTCTAATTTTTTGCACTAAATTGTATTGTAGATTTAACTTCTCTATGCATTCTTCACATATTGTTTTAGGAAGATTATCATACTTCTCTACCTATTAAAAAAATAATTATTACAACACATTTAAAGCAGTTATCGCTGACTTACTGTAATTGGAAGTAAAGTCAGCTTCTCAAGCAGCTGCAATTCCTTCGCTTTAACCCCATAAAAATGTATTACGTATCGTTTTTGTTCTGAACACAGCCTGCAAATAAATCCAGTCATAACTGCTCTAGCATAACTACCCATTTTCAAAAAAAAGTCTACATAAATAACTACTATTTGCAAAATTTTTGATTGTTATAATTCATTTGATGCCTCTTTGACTTTGACATTTACCTTCCCTATGTTTGACAGTGTTTGTCACATAGACAAGGTTCGACAAAGTTTGACGACAGGGCATGATACATAGATAAGGACATGAATTTTCTAATAAAAAGAATCATAGAATGTTAATTCATTTTTTTGTAGAGGTTAGTTCAACACAATTCATCCGTGCCTTTTTTAACTTGTAAGCAATTTATTTGCTCATTTATTAATTTCAACTGCAAATCTTGTTACTTTTAGTTCTTAATTTTTATTGATGACGTACTACTTTGTTTGTTATGTATTATTTAATTTATAACTAAAGTAACCCCATCCCTTCTAACCTAATAAACAAAAAACATAAACCACACAGGGTCTTTTAGCAATAAAGTATTTAAAAATTTTTTTAATCATAATACGATAAGTATCCCAAAACATAGTGCTAAACAAAAACAGAAATGAAGAGGATCGTAATGTTGTTTCAGAAAGCCCACTAGGTCCTCAACTTTCTTGTTTCCATATAATAGTAGTATATGGAACACTGTATATACTCATGCATATTCTAAATTAATATATTTTCAGAAGAGGGCCCATAGAGGCTGATACTCAAATGGCGCTCGACTTGGAGGACCAAATAGCTAACGATCTGCAAACCAGTGAAGATTCTGATTCAGAAGAGGGTGATAGTTTTCCTTGTGAATGGGAAGCTGTAAGTTTCTTCAATTTTCAGTTACTTTTAAGTATTTCTGTTTGGGTTTGTAGGCCATCAATTATTTTGTATGTTTTAGGTACCCCATATTCAGTGTCCTGAGGTACCAGCAGGTCCGGTCAATCTCCCGCTTCCCACGCAAATGACGAGTACACAACAAGCGTCTAGTGTAGCAGGTGGTCTTGTTACCAGTGCTGCTAATAGTATAGTATCAATATGGAAGGGTTGGACAGGCAGGTAGTTTTTTCTATATTTTAAAAACCGCCCTCGATAGGTGACTATTTATTATCATGTTTGAAAACAGACATTTAAAGTATTTTGCCCTTGTTTCAAAANAATCTATTTTCCTTTCTAAGGTGGTTAATTTTTCATTTAATGTTGCCAATTTTGAACGACACGACATATCTGCAATAAACGAAATAAATTTCCAATATATCAAAGAAACGAATTTCTCTTACCAAACGAATTTAAAAAGTCGGTTATTTTCTTAATGCTTACAGTAATAATTTCAATATACTCTCTATTTGCCCAATCTTGCTGAATTTGTTTTTGAAATGCTTCCCTGTGTGGTGCAGCCATTTTCATATTATTATTTATTTTAATAATGAGTTGGTTGTGTTAAAGGATACGAACTTTATCTTCATTCAAGAAATTTGAATGTATATCATAAAAGTATTCATTTTAAAATTAGATACATGTTTGATTTATTATTTCACTGTTTATTTATTTTTATGTTTTGTTGACAAAAAAAATTAAGTACATTTTAAATATGGGATGGGACCATCGGTGGTACTTTTGATACTACATTTTAGTGCTTATAGGGTATTTATTTTTTATTATCTGGTAGTACAATTGTATAACAAAACAATTGAAAACAAATATTGTTATGGCGACTACAAATTCAGACGACAGCACATCAGTTCCTAAAGATTTTCAGCTGTCTTCGTCCTTAGACAGTGGCAGCCGCATCAGTCCTAATTATTATAGGTGCCAGTTATGTAACAATTATAGGAAAGTTTTTTACTGCAAGGAGTGTGTGCATAACGGAGATATTTATAAAAGTAGTTCTCAGTGTCCAGAAAGGTTGTTTGAAAATCATTCAGTAATTTGAATATTTGAATATGTTTTATTAATTATAGGTATGCCGACAAGCAAATAAAGTTATTACAACTTAAAGCAGCAAGAAAAGCGGTCGAAGATAATTGTTTAGATAAGTTAGAAAGGAAACAAAAAATCGACGTTTTGGTTTGTATTATAACAACTGTCAAAAGTTTATTAACCTGTATCATCATTATTTTTTTAAATTGATATTACTTTCAGGGATCCAAAATTAGACAATCAAGAGATAGAATTGAAATTTTGAGGCTCTCTTTGAAAGATAGAAGAGAAAAACAAAAAACTTATAAAGCAAAAATAATCGAAATAATTGGTAAAAATGAAAAGTTGACAAAAAGCTTGCCAAAGTATGAAGAAAGAGTGGAGAAGTTGGGCTTATATGTGGCATCTAGAAGAGAAGACAATCAAAGATTAAAAGATAAAATATTAAATGAACAAGCTCAATTGCAAAATGTTGTCAAAACAAGAATTCAACAACTTGTTCAGTACATTTTTCCCATTTCAATTGTACTTCCTAAAATGTAAGTAGTCAGTAAGTACTACAGTAAAGTAAATGTCATATTAACTAATTAAGTACACAGAGAAATTGAATCTGGAGAGGTGGATATGGTCACTGCTCTAGCTGAAGCTACCAGAACAACATATATCAGCAACCAGTGGGTTTATAATGACAATTCTGGAGAACTACAGTATTGCATAGTTGCACCCACATTACCTGGCTCAGGAAATTATTCTTCATATAATATTTGGGGTTTGTTTCAATCCTTTTGAAAACTGATTTAACTTAAAAAATGTCAATATAAATTAGTTACATTTGATAAATAAATATGAAATTTTAGTTGCTCAAAATAAAGATGCTGTTCCTGGAAGTAGTTCTACAATTGCAGTTGACCATAATCCAGCATATAGCATAAGTGCTGCTCTAACATATACTGCACAGCTGATCAGCATTATAGCATTTTATTTAGATGTTCGACTGCCCTACAGGATGTCTTACAGGTAAAATAAGAACTTAAACATTTTAATGTTATATATTTATGCTTTCAATGTTTTAGTGATTTTTGTAGTAGTGATATGCCTGAGCAACAATTCTCTCGAAGGGTAGCAAGACTTAATGCAAATATATTGCACTTGTGTTTCACACAAAACACCAGTTTAAACTCTTTGCATCCCACCAGGACTTTACATAACATACTACAATTATTAGATACTAATATAACTGATCTAGGCAGGTATGCAAATCAAGTGTCCTGATTTTGAATTTATAAAACTAAATTTTACATTACATAAATCAAATAATAAAGTATATACTACAAAATTTAAAGCCATAAAAGAAGAAATTGTATTAATTTAGTTAGTTTTCAGTTTTAAATATTTTTAGTCAAAATCATTTTTTTATCTTTTTGGGATATCCATTTAGTCTACTTGTTTAGTATAGTATAGAGTATCCCAAAACATAGTGCTAAACAAAAACAGAAATGAAGAGGATCGTAATGTTGTTTCAGAAAGCCCACTAGGTCCTCAACTTTCTTGTTTCCATATAATAGTAGTATATGGAACACTGTATATACTCATGCATATTCTAAATTAATATATTTTCAGAAGAGGGCCCATAGAGGCTGATACTCAAATGGCGCTCGACTTGGAGGACCAAATAGCTAACGATCTGCAAACCAGTGAAGATTCTGATTCAGAAGAGGGTGATAGTTTTCCTTGTGAATGGGAAGCTGTAAGTTTCTTCAATTTTCAGTTACTTTTAAGTATTTCTGTTTGGGTTTGTAGGCCATCAATTATTTTGTATGTTTTAGGTACCCCATATTCAGTGTCCTGAGGTACCAGCAGGTCCGGTCAATCTCCCGCTTCCCACGCAAATGACGAGTACACAACAAGCGTCTAGTGTAGCAGGTGGTCTTGTTACCAGTGCTGCTAATAGTATAGTATCAATATGGAAGGGTTGGACAGGCAGGTAGTTTTTTCTATATTTTAAAAACCGCCCTCGATAGGTGACTATTTATTATCATGTTTGAAAACAGACATTTAAAGTATTTTGCCCTTGTTTCAAAAGTCACTTTTCATTTGAAGATCATTCAAATTAAAATTTAAAACTTTATACACATCAGTGCAGTTGGTTTTACAAATGTATTTATATAACGCGGGTGGCTCTTAATTAAAATTGCACATTATAATATTGTAATATGAGAATTTATCGAATTGTCAAAATGAAAAAATTATAACTCGTTGATAGAGTGCATTATTTTATCTATTTGACGTTGTTAAAGTAGTTGTACCTGTTGTAAAAGTTTAATGCTTAGCGTGATAAGAAATAAAGTATGTATATTTTTCAATTCAATTTTACGAAATGCTTTGGTAGAGTTTTAGGAGCGTTTTTCTAATGAAAATAATCCGTACATTAAAATGTTTGTTCATATTATATTTCGTTTAAATAGTTAATCTCATCGGTGGCCATTTCGTCTATTATTAAATCTAATTAGAATTAAAAAAAAAACATTCTTAAAACTATTTTGATAGCAACTGCCACTGCCTTCTAAATTGGTAAACGGTTTTTCAATTTAAGTCTGAAGCGAGCGTGTAAAAAATAGTACAGTGTACCAAGATTATGTTGAACTTTAATGCTAAATTTAATCTTTTTAAAAATATTAAAGTATTACACGTTTTCAAAACTAAATAAGTAAATATAAGGGAAACAATTTTATACAAAATAGTGGTAGGATTTGTTTTGAATTGAACGTATCTGTAAATAACAGATAAGACACGTAAAGAATACGTTTACTTAGCAGAATATGTGTAATTACATAGGTGAACATTTTTATAATTTACAACCACATGAAAAAAACGTTCTTTTAAACTCAAAAACAGTTTGCCTTTATAATATCAATTTAATTTGATTTTTCTAGTTATTTAAATTTTGTACAAAAACTTTCTTTTATTTATATCTGAGCCCCTTAATAACAAACAAAATCTGCTCAAAAATCTAAAATTTAGTTAAGAATAGTATTTATAGCCACATTACATACAAATTACATAACAATAAATATTATCAAGATTATATTTCTACAAATTTTGTAACATAGATATTAAGCGTATTTCAACATTGAATATATAAGAATTTAATGTTATAAGCATGTAGATGCAATTATTACTTTAAAACAATTTGTGATACTAAAGGGTTAAGTTATAATTTTGTACAGCTTGTACTTTCAGTAAAAATTCGTAGAATCACTTTTACTTTTTCATTTTAAATATGGGATGGGACCATCGGTGGTACTTTTGATACTACATTTTAGCTTATAGGGTATTTATTTTTTATTATCTGGTAGTACAATTGTATAACAAAACAATTGAAAACAAATATTGTTATGGCGACTACAAATTCAGACGACAGCACATCAGTTCCTAAAGATTTTCAGCTGTCTTCGTCCTTAGACAGTGGCAGCCGCATCAGTCCTAATTATTATAGGTGCCAGTTATGTAACAATTATAGGAAAGTTTTTTACTGCAAGGAGTGTGTGCATAACGGAGATATTTATAAAAGTAGTTCTCAGTGTCCAGAAAGGTTGTTTGAAAATCATTCAGTAATTTGAATATTTGAATATGTTTTATTAATTATAGGTATGCCGACAAGCAAATAAAGTTATTACAACTTAAAGCAGCAAGAAAAGCGGTCGAAGATAATTGTTTAGATAAGTTAGAAAGGAAACAAAAAATCGACGTTTTGGTTTGTATTATAACAACTGTCAAAAGTTTATTAACCTGTATCATCATTATTTTTTTAAATTGATATTACTTTCAGGGATCCAAAATTAGACAATCAAGAGATAGAATTGAAATTTTGAGGCTCTCTTTGAAAGATAGAAGAGAAAAACAAAAAACTTATAAAGCAAAAATAATCGAAATAATTGGTAAAAATGAAAAGTTGACAAAAAGCTTGCCAAAGTATGAAGAAAGAGTGGAGAAGTTGGGCTTATATGTGGCATCTAGAAGAGAAGACAATCAAAGATTAAAAGATAAAATATTAAATGAACAAGCTCAATTGCAAAATGTTGTCAAAACAAGAATTCAACAACTTGTTCAGTATATTTTTCCCATTTCAATTGTACTTCCTAAAATGTAAGTAGTCAGTAAGTACTACAGTAAAGTAAATGTCATATTAACTAATTAAGTACACAGAGAAATTGAATCTGGAGAGGTGGATATGGTCACTGCTCTAGCTGAAGCTACCAGAACAACATATATCAGCAACCAGTGGGTTTATAATGACAATTCTGGAGAACTACAGTATTGCATAGTTGCACCCACATTACCTGGCTCAGGAAATTATTCTTCATATAATATTTGGGGTTTGTTTCAATCCTTTTGAAAACTGATTTAACTTAAAAAATGTCAATATAAATTAGTTACNAGGGTCTTTTAGCAATAAAGTATTTAAAAATTTTTTTAATCATAATACGATATCATTAACTGTTTATATAAAATATAAGAAACTCGTTATCATATAATTATTGCGAGAAAACGGTACCTATATAGTACCATTATTAAAGGAACATGTTTTTGTTCTTGTTTATCTTCGATAAAAATTGTTTTTTAAAATTAATTGTTATTATCAATACGATAAATTATCACAAAGCAAGTAGTTATTGAATTTATCCTTTTTTCTTACCTTGTCATCCAAAAATAAACAAATAATACAACTTTACCAAAAACTTTACTATTTATTAAAAAGTTTTGACCCATCGCTGACAAACATATAAAATTAAACGTACAAAAATGTATGCATTACAAAAGAAATAACAAAAACTAAAATATAATCAAATTAGGTACATAATTAGTCAACAACACCTGCTATACTACAATTGTTGAGCATAAAAGACTAGCTTTCTCCTACAAACCACAAAGTATCTATTTATCATAGCTTCTGTTAAGTATATGTATTAAAAAAAAAAATATAAGATACAATTACTTATTAATTTCATTTATTATTTTCGTCATTATTACTATTTTTATTATTACTTTCAGGTAATGTGGGGCTGCTGTTATCCGCAGATTTTTGCGCTTGTGATATTGCAATGACTGGTTCGGAAGTGTTTGTTTCGATTATTTGGTTTTCCCCAAAACTAACACGTTTCGGAAATATTCTTGGTACAGGAATGTCTTTGTCATCTCTGGATGATTTTAATACTCCATTGTTCTTCTTTACGAAAACGATGTAATTCAATGGAATTAAACCAGATTTTCCGTTACCAAGTGCCAAAGCCCAACCAGAATTTGTCAATTTCATTTCTTCCTGAATGTAAGTAGGTGCCAATAAAATTTCATCATTAACTTTAAGGCTCATCTCGTTTGGATTTGTTGCTACAAAATCGAATGCCGCTTTCGCCCTTACTCCGGGGTTCTTCCATTTTTCGGGATTATATCTGTCTAAAATTTGCGTATTTTTAAAATTAAACCTATAGTATTAAGCATGAATCAAGCGTCACGCAATTTCAAGAGTTAGTGAATTTTGTTGAATGGAGTTATGCTTATCATCAGTTCCTATTTAATAAATTCTTGCCGTTACATACGAGTATTACAAAACGTTTTTCCTTTGTAAAGGAAATTTATCAAAAATTTTTAATTAACAAATTAATATAATTAATATTCGGCAAGTAACATAGTTAAAAAGTTAAAGTTGAATTTATTGCACAATATTTACTGCAATTATAAGCGAAGAACAAATAAACAACTATAAAAGATTGCAATAAAACTTTTAGCAAAACAAACCGTAATAGGAAAAACAGGGCATTATTACATCAAAATTGTAAGTAAATAAAAAAACCAAGCAGGCGACATAAAGTTTTTATCTGTTAATTATTGTACTAATTTATTACAATGATTATTATCATTGATAAACTAAATTGTTTATATTTTATCATTTTACAACTAGGTATTTACAGCAGCACAAAATATATTTTCTTTGAAAACATAAATTGTTTATCACAATTAAGAATGTACCTATAAAAAGTTAGTTTACTTATATCAATTAATTTAAAGTTCTATTACTAATCTAGTTATATATGTTCAACTCAAAGATGGAATAATTGTTTTAGGCCAAAACTATTTGATAAACATGAAATCTCAATATTTACCATAAATATAATTAAATTATGTAATACTCACCCTGATACTTTGGCAAGAATAATTTGCTAATAATGTAAGGAGCAGACATGAGAATGCCAAAAAATGCAAGTGTAGGCCAACTGCTATTTACAGTATCATTTGCTGCGACAAATTGTGCATGTGAAGGAGAAGTTACTTCATTCCAAGCCACATTAACAGCAGCATTTGCAACTTTGAAACCAAATATAGACATGATTTTTCTGTACAACCAGTTAAACAGCCTGTAGAGGCTTATGGAATGCCATATCTGTCCAAACATGTTTCTCATATGACCAAAACTTTCAGCAACACCCAAAATAGCACGAAATGAACTGATCATTGCAAAAAACGTATTATCTAACATCATTGATACACTACTTATTGTTCTAACAACACTTTCTACACTTGCAAATGCAGACCTTGAACGTTCTTCAGCATACTGGATAAATCTGCAATATAAATTTATATTCAGTTTTGTCTCTCTTTAGCACAAATACCACAAACCTTCTTTCTGCATCATCTGTAGGCGCAAAAGAGTTATAATTATTCACACCATAAGTATTATAGTTTCCAAAATTACCATAACCAAATGAACCAAAACCCATGCCTCTGTAAGGCATTGTGTTAAATGAATTGTATCCATAAGCTAAAACAAAACAAAAACAGAAAAAGATAAAATGCTTTGTTTAAAGTTAAAAATAAATGTAACATTACAAGTATTGAACTGAACATACACGAATATGGTGACTGATAAGGACCATAGGCGCCGAAGTTGTTTACGTATCCAGAGGAGCCTGTTGATGATGAAGGTCTGGGGGGCAACAATGGAACATTTCTGCTACTTCCAGCTTGTGGTATTGAAAGGTTAACATTTGAACTTCTTAATATTGTATCTCCATTCATGCTTTTTCCAGTTTAATAAAGATGTTGTAATTTTTTATATTCAAGTAAATTATTATATCTAATAACCATGCATCCATTAATGTGAACACATACGTAACTTGAGATTAATCACATCCTTTGAAATACGTTTTAAAAGATGCCAATAATGCTTATTATATCTACAAGTATTTTTCTTTAGTATTTTCTTAAAGTCCAACAATGTTTAATACACTTTTATAACAAACATGACGTACAGAATGGAAAAGTACAAAGCAATAATTAAACTATTTTGTCGTTACTGGGGCTATCAATACATTTTCAAATGTCATAGAATTATTAATCTATGATTTGTCTATGATCTATGATTTTTATTATAATAATCCTGTAATTTAAAGTATATACCATTGGAAGCAACTTGTTATGTGTAGACAACATGAATGGTAGAAAATTAGAGAAATGAGTTTTGCGTTTTATCGATTATATTTATTTTATCTTGTTTAAATACAGTTCTAATTTAAATGACTGATTAACCACATGTCCATAATTCCTTTTGCACTTATTAGCAAATAGTAAACAGTAAACTACCTTTGGTAATATATACTCCAAGTCTTCAAGTTAGACAACTATTTTCGATGTAATAAACATTCCTTGATAAATTCGAAAATCGATGATTAAACCACTGATTTTCGAATAAAAAGAGCGGAAAAGTAACCTGAAAAATAAAATAAAATTTTACAACTAGAAATGTTAAGTGGAAATTATTTAAAGTATCATATTATTTTTGCATTTATATAGTATATTAAAGACAAAATATATATTCATTACGGGGCTCACAATTTCTTGTTACGTATGTGTAAGTTTTTAATGAAATATGGATAATACAAACGAGTAAGAAAATTATATTTAAAAATCAGTAAATGAATGTTTACCCTATATTTTTTGTAGCTGTGTAAGAACAAAAGCTGAAATAGATGATGCATTACTACTTGCAAAATTGGATAAAAATGAACTCCTGCCATCATCCCAAATGGTGTATTTTGCCTCAACAAATGTTTTTTCTAAAAACTATAAGTTGCTACAACTTGACAATCATTTGTTGTCTACGTTAGAAAAAGGCGAAAGTTTATACATAAGAGGACAAGATGATGATAATGCAGTTCTGTGTACTGACATGTGCACATACAATTTGTTAGAGACTGAAACCTCTAATAGTTTGTTAGCTGTAAAAGATTTAAATTTTTTTGAAGGAGCCTGTGATAAATTAGGGTGTAGTTCAATAAAAGTTGATGTATTTAGCATATTCAATGATTACTTAGAACCAGTTTTATCCATGCCACGTTTATCCAAAATCCGAGAGGTACTCAATAAAACTATCTACAGAGGACCAGAATTAGAATGTGATGTTAATGAGTGTGACCTATGTTCTTTTGATGATTTACTTCAGAAGGCACAAACATCAGAACTAGAACTGAGAAATATTTTAAATGCGATGCCTGTTGTAACTATAAATGGAAAAATTCGTCTTTTAGAGCAAGAATATCATTTTAGGGTATTATCTTACATGTTAAAACTTATTGAAGAAAATTCCTGGCTCCTAGATGAAATTGTTTATGAAGATACAATTGATAGCTTAAGTGATATTGTACCTAAGGAAATACTAACTTCTCTCTTTGAAAAGTACACAGTTGAGTCAAAAGTAATAGATGGAGTACAGCTTTATAAATATAAAGAGGAAGAAGTGTGCCGTTTTTTTGCTCAGATATTATTGTTGCATGCAGGAAAATTTAATTTGAATGAATTCTTACAAGCTTGGCAAGAATCTGTTCCAGAAGGGATGATTCCCAAGGAAGAAATGCTTTATGGTATATCAGTCATAAATAAGAAGTCAAATCCTCCAAGTATCCGAGCTTTTGCTGAAGAGGATCTTCCAGAAAATATTCACGAACGTTTTAAAATCCTTTTTGATGTTAAAGAAAAGTGGACTGTTCCTGAAATTACCCCTTATGTTAGGTAAGTATTTACAATTCCCAATTAATACAAGACTTCCAACTTGCACTAAAAGCCAGTCAGCTAACTATGGGTAATTTGGCTCAAAGTTATAGTATTTGTATTTTTTTGTACATACCTATCTATAGTCTTTCTGTAATACTTGGAAATAGTAAAATTAACTTGTTTCTTTCATTCAAGGTCTTTAACATCTCCTAAACTGGATGTTACTGCTCTTTTAGCCAAGTATGCAAGAGTCTCCACTGTCAATGGTACCAAGTATTATTCTGCTAAGCATGCAAAATAACTTTTTTTACAAAGTGTTATTCTTACTGTTTCATTACAAAGTAGGAAAAATACTCTTCTTAATAATTTTGTAATTTATTGCTTATATATTAGAAATATAAATTGCGTTTTCGTGTTTTCACTGATTTACGTACTCTATAAAAACCATCTCATTTTCTTAAAATGAATATTTATTTCTTTAGCTATTACAAAGTTGATTATTATAGAGATTAATACATTATTAAAAGCAAAAAAAGCACTTAATTACTTGTGCTTCTTGGTTTCAATTCGTCATAACATGAACGCAAAAATATGTAGTTCTTTTTTAATGGATTAAAAAATTCATGGCCTTTACTCCAATCATAGCTCACAGCATAGGCAAAAATTTGGCCGTTATGATTAAAAGCGCATCTTGTAATTGGTTGTTCCATAGTTTCTGATGGTTTTAATTTTGTACGGGCATCTTTGTCCCAGAAACTAAATGTTCCATCAGATCCCACTGTCGCCAAAGTGCCATGGACCGGATGAAAAGCGATATCATTTACTGCATAAATGTCTTGATAACCATTTGGTGTACCATTTGATCTGTGACATTTAAATGTGAAATTGTCCTTGGGATTTGTAGGATTCACATATTGAATAGCCACTCGTCCTTCTACTGAGCCAAGAGCATATCCAGTTGGACTTTTATTTTTATCTCTGTAGTAAAAAACCATATAAGAAGCGAACAAAACAAAATAAATAAATATTTACCTAAAAATTGAAACACATCGATGCTGATACTTTAATGGACTTTCCAGTCTTTTGAATTCCTGAGGCTTGTTTTCCAGCTGATATACTAAAATTTGTCGCCCTGCAGTTCCCACTACAGCCATTGGATAATCAACATCTGCACAGTAAACTCTTTCTGATAAAGTGATACTCATCAATGGTTGATTGCTTCGTGTATCCCAAAATTTGAGGGTCTTATCCCAGGAGCCTGTCATTAAACATGAATATGTTGGTGCTTTTATCCAGTGACAAGTCTTTATTGGAGCATCATGCTGAGCCACTTGCATAACTTGATTGCTTGCCAAGTCCCAAACTTTGGCCTGTTTATCACAACCAGCCATAAAAACTTTTGAGCCATCATCACTCCAACACACATCTAAAACAGGTCCCCCACATGTTTGCATAGCTTTTGCTACAGTTTTTCCAGTTTGTTCCACTTCCCAACAACGGACATTGTTATCCCAACTTCCAGCAATCAAAAAGTTTTGAGAAATTGTCGCTGGAGAAAATGCTAGGGAACTTATTGAGTCGTCCGGGGGTGATGTAACTTCGAAGTCCTTCATGGGATTTGAAGAAGGAGTTGTTGTGGAGCCGAAACCCCCAGGGTGAGTACTTTGGTTGAACATACAATGAATTTTATTCTAACACCGTTATCAGTGAAATTCACAAAATCACTAAACAGGTTTCTTATAGTTATAACTTCTGAATTTCACTTTCCCAACACTTATTTGATTTTAAACGATCTGCAACACTTCTGGATCATCTTCTGGACTCTTGCATTTCATGTTTTTAGAGACTATCTATGGAGAATATGTTTGGAGCAAATCGCGCATCATTGTGAGTATAACGTCGAAAATTAGTTTGTGTTAGACACATTTTCTATTTTAGATACAATAAAAATTCGATGTAATAGTTTTTATTCAACCGCCAAGTTTCAACCTTTTGGCGCCTTTGTGATCCTTGTTTTCGTATTACTTTGTTAATCGAAAAGGTTAGATTACTCGTATGTTTTAAGGTGTTCATATATCACACCGTTTAAGCCTGTAAAATTGTTATTTTACTTGCATATTTGATTCGTATTTTATACTTGGTTCACTTATTAAAATGTTTGAAGCAAGACTTACTAGTGCCGCAACTTTAAAAAAAGTTTTAGAGGCGGTTAAAGAACTTCTGAATGAGGCCTCTTTTGATTGTTCTGATTCAGGCATACAATTGCAGGCCATGGATAATTCACATGTTAGTTTAGTATCCTTAACTTTACGATCAGACGGTTTTGATAAATACAGATGTGATCGAAGCCTTACAATGGGAATGAACTTAGCCAGGTTAGTTTGTGCAATAATTTTATTCACATTTTCCATAACATTTGCTTTTATTTTAGTATGAGCAAGATATTAAAATGTGCTAACAACGATGATACAGTTACAATTAAGGCTCAGGATGATGCAGATACCGTTACATTTGTATTTGAATCAAAAAAACAAGAAAAAATATCTGACTATGAAATGAAGCTCATGAACTTGGACCAAGAACACCTTGGTATCCCTGAAACTGACTTTTCATGTGTAATTCGCATGCCATCAGTAGAATTTGCACGAATTGTGAGGGATTTGGCACAATTTGGTGAAACAGTATTGATTTGCTGCACAAAGGAAGGTGTGAAATTCTCTGTTTCTGGTGATGTAGGAAGTGCTAATGTGAAGTTGGCTCAAACTAATAATTTTGATAAAGAAGAAGAATCTGTCTCTATTGAAATGCAAGAACCTGTTTCACTATCATTTGCATGTCAGTATTTAATTTCATTTACAAAGGCTACACCGCTTTCACCAAGAGTGCAGCTGTCCATGTCCAGCAATGTTCCTTTGGTAGTAGAATATGAAATTGCAGAATTGGGTTATATTCGTTACTATTTGGCTCCAAAAATTGAAGATGATGAAAACTAATGTAAATGGTAGATTGTAAGTGCATTTACATATTATTTTAACTTTTTAGGTTTAGTTTCCCAAACTTATTTTTTAAGCAAATATATTTTTAAAAAAATAGCACAAACACCTCATTGTCTTTTTTGTTTTATCATACATTTCATCCCCTTTGTAAATTTATTACACTGAAAGATATTTGTGCAGATAGAAATAAAATAATTTGATTATTTACAAGAATTTATTTTAAACATCCATAAATTAATGTTTTACTAAAATTTTAAGGACTACTTTTTAGTTTTCTACTTTAATTTAATGATCTTTTTCCCACTCTTCTCGTTCATTGCGTTCTTTGATGACTTGTTCCACGATTGGAGTGAGATATAATTTATCCTCTTCAAGTTTTGTCCACTGTTCTTTTGGCAAAATTTCCTTTTGTAATGATAGCTGCATGGCTCTTAACATTCGGTAATTTCTTTCATCAATAACCTTCTGTGGAATGCGTCGTAGAGCTTCTTTAACATCATCATTTTCGAAAAGGACATCGTCTCTCATTAAACCATATTTGTGAAATCCTGATAAATTATAAGCAAATTTTTGAAGTGCACTACTCATAAATCGTCGTTGTACAAAACCGAGAGACATTTTTAATTACGAAATGTTTAGTAGTCCTATTTTATTGTAACAACCTTAAAAAACACCCCTTACATAACCAGACACTGAACAAATGTCAATTTAAAATCATTTCTAAATTCTATTATTTTTTAGGTTAAGCATAGTTTAGAACCATTTTAGAACTTCAGAAGCATAGATAATAGTTCAGAAGTATAGAAATAGAGCATAAGTAAAATTTATGATGTTATGGAATAAGATATATTCATTTATCTTGAACGAAACAGGCGATGAATATAGGAACTGACAGCTGACTCAATTAAATATCACTATTACATTACATGCATATTTTACGATTTTTTAATGAAATCTTTTTCTTTGTATTTTAAAAATTAAAATTGATAAATAATAGTAAAAGTTAGTCTGTCATTTTTATATTTATACAATACATTCCTTTTTAGATTTAGACTACATATTTAACATATAATTTATATAGCACTTTTTGCTTTACTCATTTTAATGTTCAGAAGTATGGGAACCATGTCCATGTCCATGATCAGAAGGAAAAAAGTTATCATATACAGCAGTTCCAACAATAGTTACAACAAAGGCTGCAAATCCTAGCTTAAATCCTCTAAAGAAGAAACTTGTTACTCTCCCTCTATAAGTATCAAAATACTCTGGATTATAACGCCACACTTCATTGCGTAACCAGGGATCCCTCAGACCACTTCCCAACAACGGACATTGTTATCCCAACTTCCAGCAATCAAAAAGTTTTGATGAATTGTCGCTGGAGAAAATGCTAGGGAACTTATTGAGTCGTCCGGGGGTGATGTAACTTCGAAGTCCTTCATGGGATTTGAAGAAGGAGTTGTTGTGGAGCCNAACGGTTTGGAAGTTCAAAGTGTGTATACATTTTTTTGAAGCACCCTGTATATACCTTTAAATTGAAACTAAAATTGTCTAAGTACTATTTTGTAGTTAATTTACAGAAATTTCTTAATATGATTTTCCCTATTTTTGATATAAAAACAGCAATAGAAGAGGATAAAATTCACATTGTTTGTAGATGTTCCGATGGTGGTTGCGTTCCCTTCCAGCTCACGTGTGACGGCGTGGCTCATTGCGCGGACGCTTCAGACGAAGAAGCTGGTTATTGCGGACATAGAACGTGTCCGTTGGGCTGGCATCAGTGTTTGAATAAGCGCTGTATCTTTAACAATGTCACGTGTAATGGCGAAGATGACTGTGGTGATAATAGCGACGAGAAAAACTGCTCATGCAAGGACGATGACCATTTCAAGTGTGGCAGTGGCGAATGTATTATGAAGAAATTCATGTGCGATCGAGATCCAGACTGCAAGGATCTCAGTGACGAAATTGGATGCCGTAAGTAAACAGTACGAAATTTAAATGAATGAATTTAGATAAGTATTCTACCTCTATACATCTTTAAGTACGTACTTGACCACTCTCTGTTGAGTTTTACTGTATCTCTATTTTAGCTTCCGTGAATTGTGTTCAAGAAATGAAAGATACAAAGATGATAAACTGTGAAAAGACGATGGTTTGTATACACAAAGATTGGATATGTGATGGCGAAAACGATTGCTGGGACAATTCCGACGAACGTAATTGCACCAATGTTACGTGTCAGTGGAACGAGTTTAGATGCCTCGATGGGCGATGTCTGCCCTACGGGGTAAAATGTAATGGTATCGATGACTGCAAGGATGGAAAAGGAGTGAACGCCAGTTCTGATGAAGCTGAATGTGGTAATGTAAAATTTAACATTAAAAATTTTTTGATTTATCATCTTTAGATGTATATTTTTTGTCATTAAGGTAAGCTTAATTGAATAGGACTCGTTTATATTGTACGAGATACATTTCGTTGTAGTTTTAATTTCTTTTTTCTTTTTAGATACTAATTACTGTGAAAAACATCAATTTCTGTGTGAAACAGGAGTATGCATTCCATCAAATTTAAGGTGTAATGGAATATCAGATTGTACCGATAACTCAGATGAAACAGGTTGTCGTAAGTAAATTTGTAATGCATATTATATTTAGCAAATTAAAATAAATAAAATTAATATATGTGTGCGGCGCCTTCCCATTAACCTCCAATGGTATAAAAATGCTTTTAAATGTTTTGAATTTTTATTTCTTATTTAATATTATTGTTTTATTTAATTTAGAGTATCAATGTCGCGCCGATCAGTTCCGCTGCAAGAATGGCGATTGTATTCCTGTATTATGGCAGTGTGATACTCAACCAGACTGCCCAGATTTGTCAGATGAGAGCGATCATTGTCGAGATCGTGCCTGCGGTTTGTGGGAATTTCGGTGCAACAGCACCGGCCGTTGCATACCAAAAGGATGGGTATGCGACGGCGAGGCTGATTGTCAGGACCGTGCAGACGAGGGCGAAGCCGGCGGTTGTGCTCCAACCACATGTCTACCCAATCAGTTCCAGTGCGCAGACAAGATGTGCATAAACCGATTGTATTATTGCGATGGTGATCTGGATTGTGTGGATGGATCGGATGAGGAGCCTCATGCGTGTCGTAAGAACAGCCAGTGCACCCCCAAACAGTATCGATGTGTTAACGGAAATTGCATAACTCGATCTCAAATGTGCGACGGGCACGACGACTGTGGTGACAACTCGGATGAGACGACTGACGAATGTCGCAAAGAGCTTTGCGATAAAGCGTCTGGACGATTCCAGTGTAAAAACGGAGTCTGCATTAATGAGACGATGCTCTGTAATGGCGAGAATGACTGTGGCGATTTTAGTGACGAAAACAAGTGCAGTAAGTATTCATGATTGCAATATAAAGATTCACATTCACATCTTTTTATTTCCTTACGTAAATTTTATCAGGAAATACAGAAAAAGTTATAGAAATTTGGTCTTTAAAAAAAATAACTACACTGTATAATATCTATAATTATAAGAGCATACTTCTACTGCAATGGGCAAATATTATCTATTATTATTCAGTATAATATTTTTTTATTGTAATTTATTTCCTCTATTATTTTATTTTTGGAAGAAAAACGTTTTTCTCTTCTTAGGCGTCAAACTGTTATAATTATGAAATATATCTTTCCGTTAAGATGGTGTTTTTGTTTTAGATATTAATGAATGTATCGCAGCACCTCGACCGTGTGCCCAGAATTGTACTGATGAGAAAGTAGGTTACACATGCTCATGTAAGGAAGGTTACAAAATCAGCCCAAAAGACAACCACCTTTGTGATGACGTGGACGAGTGCGCCAATCGACCCTGTAGCCAGACATGCCACAACACGCTAGGTTCATATGTGTGTAGATGCGTTGATGGCTACATTATGAAAACCGACATGCATTCTTGTCGCGCTAACTCAACTGTACCTGCCAAACTAATGTTAGCAAACAGGTAAATTAATATCCTTTATATGAAATTGACAGATATTCATTATTTAATATGGTTATTAAATACTATAATCACTGTAATGTATACAAAGTACGTTTCTAATAAACATCTTTTTTCTTAGGTACTATATACGCGAATTGACCCTTGACGGCCACTCAACTCTTGTTGCTCACAATTTAACAAATGCTGTAGCTCTCGATTTTGACCTAATGAGTGAATGCATTTTCTGGTCAGACGTGACCGCTGCTGGTAGTTCCATAAAACGACTTTGCAAAGACACACCAAACGCTACTGCAGAAATCCTGCATCAGAATACATTGCAAAATCCTGACGGGCTTGCTGTTGACTGGATAGGACGGAATTTGTATTGGTGTGATAAGGTAATT
>NW_020439114.1:0-12580 GCF_000699045.2 Agrilus planipennis
TTTTTTTTACTATTTTTTTTACTATTTGGTAGATACTTAGATAAAGAAATCTTATTTTCTTATAGCAAAAGGCAAAAGTGTTGGACGTGGCTTTCGTACCGAAAATTATTAAAGATAATGAAGGCAGAAGTTTTAGGAATACCGAAAAGTCTACTGAAATTTTCGCAAGGGTTCTTCTGGCCGCCATGAATGCCCAGTTATTACGCAAATACAGTAAATAATTAAATACTTTAAAGTGGATTATTCATATTTTCTCAAAAAGTAATACTTTTAAGCAAGCCAAAGCATGAAAAGATACCACAATTTCAATACGGATTATAAATTGTTTTTAATGGTTCACTTTTATGAATATGCCAAAGTAGGTACTAATTTCAGAGATATATTGGAAGAAAAGATATATTTATTGAAGGTGTGCTTAAATGCAATTAAAGTACAATTCAGAGCACTACTACGTATTGGTCAAACGGTGAGAATAGAAATTGAAGACATTGGGCGTATACCAGGCAGGTAGGTACGTACTCTACATATGGGTAATTAAGCATTATTCCAAATACGAACGAGCGACGGTAGTTGGTATGTATATAAGGTATCTAACTTTCACCTAAATTTAAAGCTTGGTATATCCCCCAACACATATATAGGTAGGTACAAACAATTTTCATGTTCAAAAGGTTAGGGCAGACAACGGGCAGGTCACAGCGAATGTGTGCAGTTCGCAGACAGGAAAAATAATTGTTGTACTGCACGGCGCGACGCGGCGCGTTGTCTTAGGTTGTATACCAAGCCAAGTGCATATAAACTTCGAAGGAGGCCGAGGCTCTTGGCTGGGCACATGCACACAATGTGGCAGCTTGCTCGCCATCGCCCGTAGGCATTTATGTCGCCCGTCGCAGTCGTCGTTCGCCACACCGTCAGATTGATCTATGGTAATGAGAAGGGTCAGGCGTCAGCAGGCCGTGAGAAGGAGTCCCGCGTGTGCTGCCTTCTCGAGAAATGTCACAATACCGCCGACAACTTAGACACCCATAAGCATCATCGGCAGCTGTTCTTTCTCCTTGATATAAGAGACCAAAGGAGACCAATTTGGGCTTAGAAGAAATAGAGGAACGCGGGAGGCAATTTTTTAGCTTTACTAGTAATAATTAATACAGAAAACGATAGGCGACATAGGATTCGTAGATTTAAATAAAGCTTAGCAATAAGAAATAGGCGAGGTGGTTGGTAGGACACCTTCTCAGACATGGAGGGTCAGTTAGAGACAAGTTAGAAGCAGAAGCAGGAGTTAAAAGGAGTAGAAGTAGACCTACTTTGGAATAGATTAGATTACTGTTCACAAGTAGGATGTGAGGTTTTGTAGTTTCAGGGAAATGCGAAGCATAACTTCGGATAGGAAAGAGTGTAGGTGCGTGTCCAACCAGTCTGACGACCCTATGATGATGATGATGATTCACAAAAATGTGAAGAACATTCGATAATTACGTAACACCTTTTGTTTTTAATTAAATTGGTTTATGTGCATCATCATCATCATCATCGTCAGTTCTAAGAATGATTGGACACGCACCTCCACTGTTTCTTATCCTGAGCTAATCTTCGCATTTCCCTAAGACTAGAACAACCCATATCCTTAACTATCTGCGAACAGTAATCTAATCTAGGTCTACCTCTACCCCTCCTAACTTCCGTTTCTGCCTCTAATATGTCTGTGAGTAGACCTTCATGCCTGAGAAGGTGTCCTACTAATCTATCTCGCCTATTTCTTATTGAGTTCTTCTGTTCTCCTATTCTTTCTAATACCTTTTCATTTCTAACCTTCTCTATCCATGGTATTCTCATCATTCGCCGATAACACCACATTTCGAACGCTTCTAACCTTTTCTTTTCCCCCGCGCCCATTGTCCATGTTTCGCACGCGGACAGCACCGCGCTCCAAACATACCATACCTCCATTTCTTATTGCATATCACACAAAAATTGGTCGTAGACTGAGTTAGACAAGCAAATACCTTCGTAGAGCCCTGGTTGTAAGACGTTATGAAATACCACATCAAGGAGACAATATTTATTGGTGGCGATATCCTACCTGTCAAATTGATATTAATCAAGTTCTTTGTTTGGAGCAACTTAGACGTTGTGAGCCATTCCTCGACAGTACTTGTGGGGTGTTGATGAAAACCTGTCTTATTTAACATTTGGTAGTTTTAATAAATTGTTAGCCACAAATTTAATGACAAAAGACAGCTACAAGCACTGAATTCAGGTCATGATCGCAGATCGAATTGGTATTGATAAGATGACAATGCACACAACTATCACCGAAAAGTTGGTGGACGAAATTTTTTTACGTAGAAATTCTAAAAAGACTAAAGAGAGAAGTCAACTACTCTATAAGGTGATTGAGCTGACGCAAAACACTTATAATACACTTCTAACTATTATATTCCCAAATGTGAAATCCTCCCTTTAATAATACCACTATGGGATCCATCAAAGGGTTATGTTCGTGTACCCTTTTGTATCTGCCTGTCAGGAAGTCGTGGAAAAGCCACTAGAAAAAGTGTGTCGACGTTGAAACGACTTTCAAGAATTTTATGGTTTAAGTGAAATAAATATATTTTTCCTAAAGTTATTTTTTTTTTACAAATATTTCCCAGGGTATCTACCAATAATTAAACAATGTTGTTGATTCCAAGAAATCTACGAACTTCTGTGGTTAAATGTATATGGAAATAGAAGAAGAGTTTGGTCTACCTATTCATTACCGGTAAATTAAATGAGGAGGAATTTATTTGAAGCCACTCCTTTTGAATCTAGCGACGTAATTTAATCATTGGACCGAAAAGGCGCCTAGTTGTCGCTCGTTGCCCATTGTCTGGGACTTGTGCCAAAAAGTTTTGCTACCGTTTGCCCAGGCCCTAGAGATGCATTCGCGTTATTATTACATATCAAGTCTTAAAATTCGTTCGATATGCGCTAGTGGTAAGTTGAAAACAACGTAAGGATTCTTTATTATCCAGAATCGTCGAAGAGCGACATAATCTTTTGAAAAATATGACTTGGTACTTCTAAGTTCGTACAAATACAATGTCCGATGCAACTTAAATCTTTCGGGAGGTATTACGTTTTGTTAATAAAATTTTGAATGTTCGGTTAGTTTATAGAGATATTATCAAGAGAACGTGATTGAAAATATATACCATATTGTTCACCAAAGGTCTAGATGATGGCCCCCACCCCCTTCGGGGGTGAGTGGGATCGAAAGAGGAGGTCTCCCCCACCACTGTACCATAAAAAGTTCGTGACGGTCCCACCCCCATAGAAAGTTATGGGGGTTGAAAGTTGATTATTTTGACAATTTTCATACACTATAATTCAAATAAAATTGAATAAAAAAACTACTTTTAAGCGGGTGGGAGATCGAAAGAGAATGGTCACTTGAACAAAACCCGATAACGTNATGTATAAAAATTGGCATATTTATTAACTTTGAACCCCCATAACTTTTTATGGGGGCGAGACCGCCACGAACTTTTTATGGTACAGTGGTGGGGGAGACCCCCTCTTTCGATCCCAACCACCCTTCCATCATCTAGACCTTTACCAAAAGGAAAGCCGACAAAGAAATTTAAGCTCTGATTTTAGTGAGCTTTCTACCTTATCAAATGTATCAAAACTACCAGTATACTAACAAACTAAATAAGTATAAAATTTATGGATTACGAATTTCACTTTAATTTTTGTGTGGTTTACTATTACATTTTCCAATAGAAAATTTGTACGGAAGCTCTTTTGCTACAAAACAAAACACATTGTTTTCTTTTGAATGTAAAAGCTTTCGAGGCTTCGGCTTCTAATTAAGTTACTGGTGGTCTGAAGAGTTCTGCTCTTGGCTGCACATCTTGTTTACAAACAACTGTTGTGGGTGGATTCATTACTAAAACAAATTGTTTCCATTGAGAACTGATCGTAGTTCCTGTTAAACAAACGAGCGGGGCCCTTTTTATTAGTTTCCGCCAACGCGCTTAGATTACATTACGGTTGCAGCAACAACAGTCAGTCGCGACTTCCTGTGGTTGCCATTACGCGTAAAAATAACACGTAGGTACGGTACACATTTCTATTATAGTCAAGCTGCGACATTAGAAAACGATTATTCTGAATCCCTTCAAGTTAATTAACGCACTTACATACGTATCTACCAGCGCATGATTAATAATTAATTAAAAATATGCAGTACTAGGTTTTACTCGCGGTTTCGCTAGTGTTGATGCCCTAAATGTATGTCAAAGATCATCAACGACAACATAAAACTATTTTTTATATCCCTCGGGACCAGTACAGTGTGTGTACAAAATTTCATGATTGGTTTTGACTGCGATTCTCAACGTATAATTATTTATATGTGACACAAAAATTATTATGAATAGTCGCATTTGCTGTTTTTGAAGTTCTATAAAAAATTGTTAATGTCAAAAGAAATTAATATCTCTTATGTAAGACTCAAAGAGAAAATTAAGCGCTTCGTTTACAACATTCTCCAGTAATGCATTGCAACATTTACATAAAATTAATGTAATGCTATTTTTAGATTAAGTGTAAGTAATTGTCAGTATTTCTTATTATAGATATGATTGTTGCAAAATGTTTATCTAAAGATACTTTTTTTTAAAGAAATTCGCATATTAATTTTATGGGTTACTTCTTTGCTATTAAGCAATAGTCCTGTCCTTCTTCAATCTAATATATTAATATTATAAAGAAATAAAATTTGTATGTAAGTTTGGATGTAGGAGGCAATCTTTGAAACTACTCATCTGATTCTATTCAAAAATTCTTTCAACTATGTGGACCTTCTACAATGTTCTTTACTTAACTGAAATTAATGTACTTACCCATGTAGCATATGTTGGACTTGACGAGAAGCCCAAACTTGGAGCAGTAACGGAAGTCAAGCGTAGTCTTGTCAATATTGGCCAAAGTTCAGACAATCTTCAAATGCTAAGGTTAACTCCATTGACGTTCCACCACGTTTGATCCACTGTACTGGGCAGTCAAGTATGAGTTTGGATACCGGATCAAAGTTTGTGTCAAAGCTACATATAAAAGCTTTGTCAGTCAAGCTATATCCAGTTCTGGGCTACGAAGTGTTGCTTGATTTAATACTGGATGCTAATCTTGGGCCAAGCTTGGACCATAAATTAAGCAGAATTAAACCAGTCTGGAAATCCCATAGGCAGGGAGTTAAGGTCGCCCCGGGCAAACTGTAAAAAAATATCTTCCCTTAAAAATGTTGGCTGTCGTATATACACAGATATAGAAAACTTTTTTTGACATTTTTATTTATGCAAATATACCTAATATCTACAAACGAAATATGTCTCGAACAATTCAAAATTAAATAATATTCATATCAATAAAAAAACCAATAGATTTTCTAGCTTTAATTTCTGCAAAAGTAGAAATTAAATCGTTATAATTTAATGTAGTCGCCATCTCATTTTTTATTGAAATTAATGCCAATCCACTGAGTGTATTTTGACCCAGACATGATCTTAAATAATTTTTTATTATTTTTAACTTCGAGAAGCTTCTTTCATGAAGGTCTAGTCAGAGACATATTAGAAGCAGAAACGGGAGTTAGGAGGGGTAGAGGTAGATTAGATTGCTGTTCGCAAATAGTTAAGGATGTGGGTTGTTTTAGTTTTAGGGAAATGCGATGATTAGCTCAGGATAGGAAAGAGTGGAGGTGCGTGTTCATCCAGTCTTAGGACTGACGAATTTATGATGATGATCTAGACCAGAATATACCTACTAGTCTTGCGTTAGTATTGCATTTGCTTATCACTATAAAGGACTTCAGGTGAAAGTATTAATACCCCTTGCTTAACATTGTTTTTTACAAAAATCTACACCAATGTTACAGAAAAGAAAAGTTTATATATTTGTCACTTTAGTCTTTGAATTCACTACTAGGATTAGTTGTTTATTTGGAGACTGTATAACTGAAGATAATGCCTTAAATGTTGAAATGCATTTTAGGTTTTAAAATGTTTTCTTGTAAGGTTTTATTCAATAACTATTGGTAGAGAGAATTGGGAAAACCTCGAACAATCAAGGCATGATTAGGTTTACAGAGGGAATATTGATTGCTATGTTTCATTTTTGAAATCAGAAGCTAGGGCGCGGCAGATAGATTTTGATGTTTGATGTAGAGAATGCACGGAGAAAACTAAATTTTTATGACAACGCAAAAATTATAATTTTCAATGTAAACGACTGGATTTCCGTAGATATAGTAGAATTTATTAGGTAACTTGTAATAATCTCAATTTTGACATGTTTCTTTAAAAATTATTTCAAGTTTCTTAATTATTATAATTTAATTTGTAATATCAACTAAAATACATAGTAAATTAATTTTTGCTAGGATTTCATTTTTACTAATTCGGATCCAAATCGTAATCTTTATTGTTTTCGCTTGCCAAGCAACGGGTTAATGGAGGGATAAATTGTAAAAATCGTTTTAATATTTACGTAAATTAGTAGAATGAAGATTCGGGCTATAGGGCTATTCTGTCCAGACGTTTCGTCAGCTACTGCGGCTGACATCCTCAGTGGTAATGCTGCGTTGACAACGTAAACGTAGATTATATCTCGAAGTTTCAACAGCGACCCAGTCACTTAGACCACGGCCCTATAGCTCAAATCTTCATTCTACTATGGATTCCGGCCGTGAAAGCCCTTGTTCTTATATTTTACGTAAATTTTCCTTTTTCATTTTCTCCATGTGGATCCATGTTTTCGACTACAGTCCACTAATTAAAGTAATCAAGTTGTAAAAAGTAGCATGTACTCATCGTGGTCACATAAAAGCAAGTTGCGTTATTCGTGCCAATTGCCGTTGTAAGTATAAATGTTTCTAATGAAGTGTTGGCTGACTTTATCGGCTTGTAAATCAAAAGGTGGTAAAATGAACTGATATTTAAGTCGGGTCGGTTACGCGCTCTTCTCAGGCATTTATATTATTAGTAATACGAGTAAAAATGTTATGGTAATTTTAAAGGCTTAAGAAGCGCTCTCTGTTCAGACAAGCCAGTCGCACGACGCTATAAACAAATCCTGCTGTGAGTCAATTGAAAGAATGGCTCTATTTGAAAGCGTCTCCGTTTATAGCGTTCAGTGGCGCAGTTCAGTGATTAAGGAGTAGTGATGAGTAAAGAAATAGTCTTGATCTTGTATTTTCGTCTTGTTTTCACTTGGTCTTGTGTATTTAGCAACACCAAGTCTTACTCGCGCCCTCATGACTTATTAGTAAGGTTCATCATCTCCTAAATTGTAATAGAGTTACAAAATAAAATGAAATAATTCAACGAAAGCATCGCGATAACCAAAGAAATTTTAATTTTAATGGTACGATAGGTCTAGTAGAAATAAGAACCTATTATAGATGAAAAGGGTTGATAAAATTTATTAAAGCAAGGGTTCTCTTAATCAAATAGAAGCGGTATTCACAAAATAGTATTGTATAAAAATATATAAAAGTAAAACAAAAATACTGGTATGTAAGGAAAGAAAAAGTAGGGAAGATATGGCTGATTTTAGGTATCTAGGAAGTCAGATAACTCAGGACGGAAGGAGTAGTAGGGATATAAAGCAGAGGATAGTCTAATCGCCTTCAATAAAAAGGTGTATGTTTGGAGCGCGGCGCTGTACGAGTGCGAAACATAGACAGCGGGCGCGGCCGAAAAGAAAATGTTAGAAGCGTTCGAAATGTGGTGTTACCGGCGAAAGATAAGGATACCGTGGATAGAAAAGGATAGAAATGAAGAGATTTTGGAAAGAATAAGAGAACAGAGGACTCTATGGAAGTCAATAAAAGAATAGACGGGATAGGTTGATAGGACACCTCAGGCATGAACGTCTAGTCAGAGACATATTAGAGGCAGAAACAGGAATTAAGAAGAGTAGAGGTAGATCTAGATCAGATTACTGTTTGCAAATAATTAGTTTTATGGAAATGTGAAGATTAATTTAGGATAGGAAGGAGTGGAGGTGCGTGTCCAACCAGTCTTAGGACTAAGGACCTTATGATGATGATGATCTAGACCACGCTATACCTACTATTCTTCTCTTAGTATTGTATTTGCTAATCACTATAAATATAAAGGACCCCAGGTGAATGTATTAATACCCCTTGCTTAAAATTTTTTTTACAAACATCTGCACCAGGGTTACAAAAAAGAAAAGTTTACACATTTGTCTGTTTAGTCTTTAAATTCACTATTAAGATTACTTATTTATTTCGAGACTGTCTAACTGAAAAGAACGCCTTAGATGTTGAAATTTTGGGTTTTAAAATGTTTTCATGTAGAATTTTGGGTTTTAGTGTTTTATTCAATAACTGTTGGTCAAGCCATGATTGGTTTTACAGACAGAGGAATCTGCAATCTGAACAATACACCTACCTATTATAGATAAAAAGGATTGATAAAATTTATTAAAGCAAGAATTCTTTTAATCAATTTGTCTGGAAAGGAGTATTAATCATTTCTTAAGGAAGAGGTCTTAGGATTAGCCGGCGCCTAACCAAAACCTCCTCAGCTCCGTGTTTCCCCTAATTTACCCCATAGTGTCTACGCCACTGACCAAAAGTTCGATCAATGACTCGGCTTTTATGTATCTTACCGTAATAGTATATAAATTCCCTTTCAATCAGAAAAGATAATTACGTAATAAATTTCTTTCATTTTTTCTAACTTTTATTACCAGAGGGACTATTCTGTTGTACTATTATCATTGAAGTTAGGGTTACATAAAAAGGGACCTGTAGTGAAAAATTAAGATGAGTCGTTATAGAAAATACGGTCGTAAAACCAATTCAGTTAAATAACAATGTAGTTGCTAATAAAATTTATGATACAAAGTTGATAATAAACCCACACACCTCACCTTTAAATTAATGTATATAATATACGCATAATTGTAACTGTACTCCATTCTTACCCTTCTTATAATCAACGTGGAATTAAGGTCAAAAGGGTTTAAAATTCATACTTTTTTTTTAAAAATAACCGCTAAGGTTTAGCCATAAGTGTCGGGCATTCTCAAGGCTAGTTTTCTTCCTTGAGAAAGTCCAGCGAAACGTTGGCGATTGTTTTTAAAAAATAAATAACTTTCACGCCTTATTGTCTTGATTGCATTTTGTTTATAATTGTAATTTCTAAAGACTACTTATTAGTTTGTAAAGTTTGCTATATAACACATTTTATATGTAGACTGATTTGAGATCTCCCACCTACGATTCAAGCGAACCAAAATAAATATAATCGTACAAATAATTATAATTCTCTCTAATTTATATTAAATTATTGTCTTCGCTTTTGACTATTTTGTAATGCATGCTAAGAAATGTATTTTTTTTGTTACAGGAACTGTGGATGTTGATGGAAGGCCTATAATCCTTTGCTATTCGGAATGTATTGCTAGAGCTGGTCTCAACAAATACGAAGTGGCGAAATTGCTACTATATTACACATCAATACCAAGGTATGCAAATTTTTTTTCAATTTTTTCTTTTTTATAATAACGATTATATAAACCTTGTCTCACGATGCGTAATTTGTGAATTTATTTTCTCTAAAAAGAAAATATTTTTATTAGTTGGATCAATTTTGCTGAGACAGAGTTTGTAAATACAATGTGAATATTTAAATCTAATTTATTCGGGAAAAGTTATAGTGCCTAGCGCAATAGGCTCTCTTTTATTTTGTTTCCTTGATCAACATGGTCCCGGCACCTCCACCATATTTTCACCAAGGCTGCACATGCTTTGGGATCTATTTTCTATGTTTTTAGTTCTTTACCGATGGACAAATACCAATCAAAAATTTTCATAAAATTCACTTTGATTAAAATTAGTAGCTATTATAAAATATAATTCAGCTCTTGTATTAATCTGCCTATTTACCATAGAGTGAAAGCGATTGATTCTTCTATTCAATCGAAACTTATATTCCAGCTTAGATTAAACGAATTTTGAAAAATTGCACATATAATCCTTATAAATCTTTATGAAAATTTATCAATAACATATGAGATTTTAGTATCTAATGTAAGAATTCAACCAATTTAGAAGTTTAATTTATAATCTCATTTGTATTGCGAAACCGTTGTTAATTAATTTTACCTGTATGTATACTATTTTTAGATAACGCGATTTGTTAGTGTTCATTAATTGGATAATCCAAGTAATGTAGCAAAATTAATAGCAACTACTAACGAACGCAATTCTATAAATACTTATTTCAATAAATATTCGTCCAATTAAATGGCGCCAAGAAGAAAAATTTTCTTTCTAATTTTGGGTCAAGACTGAATAATTTACATTGATCCTAGTGGTTAATCACATTTACTTACTTTCAAACGAATTCGAAACCTTAAGGTAATTGTACAAGATGTGATCTACAGGTCTTGACGATTATTAAATAATTTAATAAATTTTGATTAATCAGTCGAAATACGCGTTGAACTTCCTTGGACGTTTTTGAATTTTCGTCACTAAGATTTCGAATAAGGAACCGTAGAGATGGGATTGTAGGGAACCTTCTGAGAAATGAAGGAAATGACATATCACAAGTAGAAACAAGAGTTTTTGAGAAAGTTGAAGACTGGATCAGCTTAATTTTCATATAATCAAACACTAAAATTTTAATTAAAGCACTAAATTAAGACTAAAAAAGCTCTAAAGCCTCATCAGAATTGTTTTGACTATTGAGGCTTTTAGGGATTACTTAAAAAACATTATCCCAAAGTCCCATAGCAATTGACCGAATTCTACTTTCCTATCAAAAAGTGCAGGATACTTTGTACTACTTTGTGCTTTATATTTATCAGCTTAAGTACGGAACTTTCGACATGCGATTTCGATTATTTCTTCTTTTGAAAAATATTCACTAAACCTGATGATACTATATAGATGGAAGCGTAACTGGCGAAAGCAGATAACGTTGTTGTAGGGAATATAGTATCAAGCTATGAAAACCATTACTTGTTAAGTCTCAGATTTTATAAATTTTAGTTTTGTAATTTAATTCAAATGTCTAGAATGTTTAAAAGCTGTTGTAGCATATAATAATAACATCATATGTCTATCGAAATCATCAACGTTTCAATTTAAATTTTTTTATTCCATGGCGTATTTTTTGACAAAAATAATTAAAATTTAAACTTCCGTGTCTAAGTTCTTTTGTTTTTTGTTACAGTGCGGAGGATATTGCTAAAGGGTTTACAATTCTCTTACTAGCTGAGACAAGCGAACCCAAAGTGGCAGACACATTGGTAAAGTCGGTAGCCCTCATTAGCAATAACTTGCGACTAGAACAATTTATTGTATGGAGTCCTGGGGGAAAGGCTATCAAACCAAACACAAATAAGGTTAAGGTATGCTGATCATTATTATTTTATCTATTTATATATGTACCCATTATTATCGAATATCCATTAGTTAAGTCCGACAAAAAATAATGAATTAAAAAATTAGACTTGAGCCCAAAAATTCTATTTTGCCACACTGACTACGACGACAACACTCGCATTAATTTTTTTTGACATCCGGGTCCCATTTTAGTATTGATTCGAGAAAAATCACTAATAAATGACTTTAATATTTACTCGTTTTTTTATTGACCTTCAGGTCGTTGTAGTAAGTGAAGAATCCGATTTGGAAAGGTACATTAGTAAAGATCAAGCTCCAGCAAGTTGCGGTGGATCAATCAATCATGACCAACTGGAATGGGTGGAATTTTTCCGGCAATATGAGCCGTTCCTGGCTTCTTGCAGGACTTCAGGTCACGCATTGTTATCAGCTTTATCGTTGCTAAGGAATGAAGAAGTGCCTGCTCAAGTAACAAGAAGATTTCTTAACCATCAGTGCAGGTAATATATTATGGATGCAGACTTATTGATCTATATTTTTTACTAAAACTGTGGCGGGAAAACGCTTTTGTATTTGTATGTATCAGTACCATTTATAAATGAAATTTCCTACAGTCAGAAGCTTTCTGCTTGTCTACAGTTATTACACCTCTTAGCACCTTATTCCAGTATATTTTTATGATTAGCAATCCCAAAGTTTGGATTTTTCGAAGAAAATGACACAATTTTTACGTTAATACAAAACAGCTAACTTAGTAATTTAAAGTTATTTACCATTGGGATCCGTCAAATGAGAGGAGCCTAAAAACATGGTGCCGATTAGGGAAAATTTATCGTAGCTCCTATAGTGTACCGTGTAATTTCCAAGTTTTTAAATTACGATAAAATGATAAGTTATTGACACAATATGTGATTGGGCTAACACAAAGCCTCGGAAAGGAAATTTCGTTGAATGTGAGCGTGTTTTTAATGTCAATCACATTATAAAATTCGGAAATAACAAATCCAGAAGCTAGCCTTCAAATTCCGTCAAGTTTACTGCCTACTTTTTACAAACTTCGGATTTAAAAAGTGATTCACGTTATATAATTGGTGAGGTGATTCTGGGTGATTTAAGCAATATCATATCAATGACTTGCACGTGCAA